>NW_027531902.1:660953-895365 GCF_008692635.1 Crocuta crocuta
GGCAAATAAAAAGGGAAATATAGGGGAAAAATTACTACAGATAAAAAGCAATAATTAATGAAACAAAACTAGGAAATAGTGAAAGAATAAAGAAGTACAAAAGCTAGTTATTTAACAAGATCTATAAACTACTAAACTTTATGAATGTGATTAAGGGAAAAAGAGCAGACATATTTAAGATTGCAGAGAGCAAAGGAATCCATCATAAAGATGGAAGAGATGAAAAGAATTAGGTGAATGTACACATGATAAAACCACTCCTACATGTATCCAAACTAGAGCAGAGTGTGCGTGTGCAAATGTACTGCAATACTAGAGATGTGCCTGATAAAACTTTGCGGTCAATACAAAAGCCATCCAATATCCTTATTAAGCCTGTTTTCACCAGAAATGCAAACTGTTAGGTCATTACTGTGTGATCGGGACAAAGGGCACAGGTGCTAATTTTCTAGGCAGGCCAACCCCGCAGCAGTACTCTGGTGCCCCGTTTTTCTCAATTGCAGGGATTTTAGTGTAGAAATTACAAAGCAAAAATAGACAGCCAGGGACAAAACTGCAAAATGTGCTTAGAAGTGAACGGACAAGAATCCGAGTTCCAGATTCATTCCAGGGCCTCTAAGCATAACTGCCATTTACACTTATCTGTAGAGTGTGGCATTGATGACATGAACGTATTCTGACTATTCTTTGAAAAATTCATACTCTGTTCATTATTTTTCGAAAGAAATGCGCTAAAAGAATGGGGAGAGAAGACCTTCAAAATTCAGTGTGAAAAACAAGAGCAATAATGAAATTTGTCACTGTTGGACTCCCCAAATTTGTTTCGATGTTCCCAAACTGCTGGACATGCATCAGTAACAGATGAAAAGATCAGAAGTGTCCGCACATGCATCTTCTACTAATTCACTGGCCTTCGAATTAAATGAGTGAATCAGAGACTACAATTATTGTCTCCTCACTCTGGTGTTAGGGTTGAAGGTAACTAATAATGCATTTGGACATTACTCTTTATATATATTTTAAATGTTTTTATTTACTTGAGAGAGAGAGAGGGAGAGAGCGCGAGAGAGAGCGCGCGTGCGCGCGAGCGAGCATGAGCAGGAGAGGGGCAGGGAGAGAAGGAGACACAGGATCCGAAGCTGACTCCAGGCTCTGAGTTGTCAGCACAGAGCCCTAGGTGGGGCTCGATCTCATGAACCGTGAGATCATGACCTGAGCCACAGTCGGACGCTTAACCAACTGAGCCACCCAGGGACACTACTAGTAATTCAATGCCTACGAAGTGCCAGGATTTTTAATTTTAATTCAATAGGTTCTCTCAGCACATCCTCACTGTGCCAGACACCGCTGTAGGCTTTGGGGTCACACTGGTAAACAAATGGAAGATCTGTGCCCTTGTGGAGCTTATCAGGATACGGTCACTTTAAAATATCATTTAAAAATTTATTTAATATTTTGAGAGAGAGAGATACAGAGTAGGAGTGGGGGAGGGGCAGATAGGGAAGGATACACAGAATGAACCAGAAGCAGGCTCCAGGCTCTGAGCAGTCAGCACAGAGCCTGACGCAGGGCTTGAACCCACGAACCATGTGTTCATGACCCTGAGCCGAAGTCATATGCTTAACCTGCTGGGCCACCCAGGCGCCCGTAAAATATGATCTTTACCAACCTTTGCGATACTATCTCTCTTTTATAGTTGTAGAAACTGAGGCACAGAGAAGTGAAGTCACTTGCTGAAGATCACAGTTAATCAGCAATTAGTTGTGTTTCACTCAAAGCCTTTCTACTACCCTATTCTTCCTTCTAAGAACTGCATATTAAAAACAGGAGCCACAGAGTCAGACTGACCTGGTTTTATACCCAGGCATGGTGCCTTATTAACCATGTGACCTTGAGTAAGTTACTTCACCTTCTTGGGCCTCAGGCCCCTCAGATGCAACCAATAATGCTTCTCTTGGCTGGTTACCAACACCCAGAGAGGGTGGGTTGGTCAGCCAGTTTATAAAGGTGGTCTAGTACTGTAAAGAAACCAATTCGACGCAAATGAAAGACTGTGGTGTTTCTATTCAACTTTCTTTTAACCTTGCACTATTATTATTTTCATCTTTGAAGCACAATCAGACACATGTTCTGAGTAACAGCTTTGTTATGGTTTAATATAACGTATAAATGATTAGATCTTATGTAAAATTCTGTTACGCACTCCTGGAATAAGTTTCCTTGATCCACCCAATCACAAGCTAGGCCCTACCACTCACTTTTGACAGTTATCTAAAATACAGTGGAGTATCTAAGTTACAGTCTTGTAAATCTTTAAAAAAAAATGCTAATAACAATATAGCTCAATTTGTGAGGGGTGTGGAAAAAATTCCCAAAGCAAAGCCTAATGCGACTACAGAGTCTTCTCTACGATTTCATCTTTTTCTCTTCTAAGAGGAAAAGGAAGTTTGGCAGAGGATATGGGGTATTACTGATGGGGTGTAAGTTGTTGCCTTCAAGAGCAAGACAACAGAGTAGAAGGTGAAAGTCTGGGCGCAGATGAGTTCGGTCCTTGCCCTGGCCCTGGGCTTTGTGCTGGGAGCCACAATGGTCCTCAGAGGTCCTTGTCAAACTGCCTTAGGCTTGTGTCACACCCCCTGTGACACATTTCTCCTTGGATGATCTAAGAATTAAATTTCCTTGTTTTTAATCATTTAAGAATCAGAATTCCCATTCAGTAAGCTTAACTTCAGTCTGAGATTTAGAGCTCTCCGTAAAACCAGGGTTTCTGGATCAACCAGGGTGGATCCACCCACAGTTGTATGCCTTCTACAGTAGGGGCTTATTAATCCACAAGACTCTCTGGGTGATGGATGGCATGTGGAGAGATCTGAGTGAAGGGCTATGACTCTTTTGAAGACTGTTTCCCACTTCTTCATTCAACCACCTCTTGCTCATACTATGTTCTCCCAAACAACCAAATTAACTATTCTGCCAGGGAAAATATTTTATGGCCTTGAGATCTTTATTTGAAATAGTCATCATTTGTTCTTTTCTTGTCTTTGTATTTTGTTGTAATGAGTCCTGTATGGCAAAGGACAAAGTGAGGTGGTGGTGAAGAAAATGGAGCAATATTGCGGGTCACTCCAAACTTCAATCGAACGAAATATAGATCTTCTTATGTCCAGTCCTTCATTTGTGCACAGGGTGCCACCACTGGGATGAAGGGATAATCTGACAGGACTGTTGTTTCTTTTTAACTGAGAGGACAAGAATTAGGCTGTGTGTAGCTCAACCAGAGGACAAACATTTCCAGTTCTTCCACGATGACAAAAGCGCAGAAGGCTCTATTCTTACATGGAGTATCTCTAAGTTTAAAACAATAAGAAAAAGTAAATCGAGTTTACGTAGTTCAGAAGGATGTGTTTCAAAGAACAGAGCAGACCTACTGATAACAACATTGTATACCGTTTTGATACTTCCAGCCAAAGAGGTTACATTTTTCTTTTTGCACGTTGTTTTCCTTTTTGTATTTCTTTCTTTTTAGAATTGTATGTGGATGAAACTCAAAGACAAATGGTAACATAACAGAATTAGACTCTAACCCAAGTAGTCTAAGCCTTTTAAAATGATCAGAATACCATCCATGTGGCATTCTACATTTATTGAGTCCTAATTCTTAGTGTTGAATAACTGGTCTGCTATGTGCTCTGCCAAGCAGAAAACTCATTTGTTTGCATCCCATGGGGTCTAGACTCAATCGTTGATATGAGGAATGGAATATTCCACATAACAGTGTTCTTTCTCTGTATTTTATGCCTTAGATTAGACAGGATTAAAGATTCTTCTAAATATTCCCCAAACTTCAACCAGAACTTCCTTAGTGTTGACCTACTTCTCAAAACGGTACTCTCCAAAGAATCAATGGAGATGGGGATGGGGAGAAGAATTAAGGGTGAGCTTATTTTCTAGTAAACTTTGTCCAGTTTTCATCAGAAAGCAGAAGTCAGGGCTGATAACCTAGCCCACTTGTTTAGTAAGTGACTATATTATATTTCAGCAGCAGAGGGGTGGAACCAGGACCAGGGGCCACGAAAGCAAACCATGTACTAAGGAGCAGATTCTTTCTCTGAAAACAGTCATCAGGAGACAGGAGAAAAGGGGCTTCCATCTAAGGATCAATTCCGATGAAAGAGTATAAAATCAGTCATTGGAATAATAACCGGACTTCCTGTTTAAAGTTCATTATAAACACACTCCTCACGAGGGAAATGTCAAACTATAATGAGCTATCCCCTCACACACCTGTCATAATGGTTAAAATAAAAAACACAAGAAATAACCAGTGTTGGCGAGGATCTGAAGAAAAAGGAAACTTTGTGCTCTGGAAAATAGGATGAAGGTTCTTCAAAAAATTAAAGGTAGAAATACCGTGTGATTCAGTAATTCCACTACTGGGCATTGACCCAAACAAAGTGAAAATGCTAATTTTTAAAAGATAGCCACACTCCTATGTTTATTGCATTATCATTTACTAGAGCCAAGATATGGAAGCAACCTAAATGTTCATTGGTAGATGAATGGATAAACATGTAGTGTGTGTGTGTAGTCGAGTATTACTCAGCCATAAAAAATTGGAGATCTTGCCATTCATGACATGGATGGACCTAGAGTGTATTATGCTCAGTGAAATAAGTCAAAGACCGATAATTTCACTTACTTGTGAAATCTAAGAAACAAAGGAGAACCAGACCTATAAATATAGAACTAGTGATTACCAGAGGGGAGGGGGATAGAGGATGGGGGAAGGGGATGGGGATGGGAAGGGGATTGGAAGAGACAGGCCTCCAGGTACAAATGGAATTAAGTCATGGGAATATAAAGTACAGCACAGGGAATACAGTCAATGGTACTGTAATAGCACATATGGTGACAGATGGTAGCTATACTTGGGGTGAGCACAGCATAATGTATAGAACTGTCGAATCACTGTTGTACACCTGAAACTAATAGAACATGTGGCAACTATACTTCAATAAAAATAAAAATAAATAAAATTTAGTTATAGGGGTGCCTGGATGGCTCAGGAGGCTGGGCATCCAACTCTTGATTTTGGCTGAGATCATGATCTTGTGGTTTGTAGGATTGAGCCCCACATCAGTCTCAGCACTGAAAGCATGTAGCCTGCTTGGATTCTCTTTCTCTCTCTGGCCCTCTCTTGCTCATTCCCTCTCAAAATAAATAAAAACATTTAGTTATAAATGTATGGAAAGTCAACGCATCCTGAATTTTTTTTTTTTTTAACCAATCCTGAAATTTAAACTGGGAAGAATAACAATATATTAGCGAAGCAAATAAGTATATGTAGTGGGATGAATAGTGTCTTCCTAAACACTCACTTCTACTGGAACTTCAAATGTGATCTAACTTTGAAATAGGGTCTTGGCATCTTGGTAGATATCATTAAGGACTGAGATGAGATCATACTGGATTCAGGTGAGACTTACAATGGGAATGTCCTTAAAAGAAAGAAAAGGACACACAGAGATAGAGAAGATGTTTATGTGCAGATGGAGGCAAAGATGGAGTTCTGTGGTGACAGTAAGGAACGCCACGAGCGAACTAGGTGGCACACGTGAGGAAGAACTCCCCGGCCGAGCGCTGGGAGAGATGTGGCCCTGCAGGCACTTTGGTTCTGGGTGTCTGCAGAGCTACCATTTTATGGCTGCAGAGATGTGTTCCTTAGCTGAGGAAGAGAGGCTATGGGAGTGGTTTCTTAACCTTCAGTGGCCTGAGAATCACCTGGGGAACTAGCTGAATATGAAGAGTTCTGAGCTTCATCAAAATTAAACACTTTGGCTCTTCAGAAGACAACCTTAAGGAAATGAAAAGGCAAGCCACAGACTAGAAGACAATACCTGCAAACGATATATATGAGAAAGGACCTCTGTCTAAAGTATATAAAGAAGTCTTACAATATAACAAGAAGGTAATGCAATTGTTAAGAATGGGTAGAAAGACTGGATTTGACCCATCTCCAATGAAGACACAACATGAAAGGCATATAAGTCCAAGAAAAGATACTTCAACATCTTTAGTTATCAGGGAAATACAAACTAAAACCACAGTACGACAACCACTGCATGGTAAGATACACTGTAGATTGATTTGAATGGTCAGAATTAAAAAGGCTTTCATGAAGTTTCGGTGAGGGCACAAATTACTGGAATTCTCCAATACTGCTGATGGCGGGGTGCGGGGGCGGGGGGTGCGGTAAGAGCACAGCCACCTGGGAAGGGAGTCTGGCAGTGGCCCAACAACCATACTCCTAGGCATCTACCAAGGAAGCTGAAGCCCACACAAATCCTTACACACAAATGCTCATCTCAGTTTTCTGTAGAATATTCTCAAACTGGAAGCCAACCCAAATGTCTGTGAACCCATGAATGGGTAAACAAACTGGTATATTCCATACAGCAAAATACTACTTGGCCATAAAAAGGAATAAACTAATGAATGCTGAAAGAAGCCAGACACAGACTACATACTATTTAACCCCACTTCTATAAAAATCTAGAAAAGCCAAAACCATAATGACAGAAAGTAGATAAGCACTTTGTAGCAACTGGAATTCAGGGGAGGTGTCTGACTGCAAGGACAGGGACATATGAAAGAACTTTTGGGGTGATGGAATGTTCTAAGTTTGGACTATAACATAGTTATAGGACTGTGCATTTATCTAATGCATCTAATTTGTACACTTAAAATGTACTTGTATTTTACAGCAAGTAAATTGAACCTCTAAAAGCTGTTATTTTTTAAAGGTTTTCAAATATGTGCCCTAAAAAATACTTAAAGTGATAATATATTCCAAATTTGTAATATCTGCTAATGTCTGAACAGAGCTTTAATATAGGCTGGTTGGATTCTAACCAAAAAGTTAGAAAACAAATTAAAGCTTGAAACAAATCCAAAATTTGTTTTCATGCACTAATTTTTAATGACTTTTTTTGGTATTAGCATTTTGTTGAAAGCAGAACATTTTCCTATTCATTCAAATGAACACTAACCTATCCGTATGCTTTGAATTATTGTTTTGCACCATTTCCTGGCTAATGCAAGATATAATTTCCTAATTAAAAGATTACTCTAAGTACAACCCAACATTTTAAAATTTCTACCACCCTAATTTCTTTCAGGTCTATAAATAATGCCTAACATGTTTCCTTGCTGTTATCTAGAAAGAAAAGAGATCAATGTGCTTCTGAAAAAGTCACAGATAATTCAATTAGGATGGACAAAGAAAATAATAAAGATAACAAGACAAATGGAAGACCATGTGTCTTGAGATCAATATTTTTTTTTTTAGAAGCAGATATATCTAATTCATTAGATTACCACAATGGCAAGTTTATCAAATAAAACACACACACACACCCCCGCTATCCTTGGGCCCTTCAACAGTATAGTAATAGTACAGCATCTAATCTGTTCAGATTGGGGAGGATATACTTCGGCTTTTAATACTATGAAACAGAAACTTATAAAACATTTGGGAACTAGTTTTACATACCTCCTGTAACCTTCCCCCACTCCCGGCAGGTACTCCCGTCCCGACCACCCAAAACAACAATCCTTTCACATCCCACAGGATATCAACAGTGGCATTCTCCCTCAGCTGTGCACATAGTGTGACATGTGTCAAAATGAGCCTGCATAACTTCATAAATGAAGTGCCTGGGCAGACTATGAAAGAGGGTGCGCCTACTCTGTAACCTGGTGCCCTCCTCCTCCTTTGCTATATGGGTAAAGGTCTCCTTCCAGTCCTTTATACAGGTGATCAATGACTGATGATATTTTGTTATGAGTATATTTCAAGAAGTCTTAACCATTCAATCAGTCTTGAGACTTTACCAGAAAGTAATCTGATTTTGTCCTCCTGATGTAGAAGTTCTCATTCGTGCCCTGTCAAGTAGACAAGAGGGAACCTTACCTCTATATACCTCCGCAAAGCAAATCAATGCAAGTAAACTGGAATGCCCAGTTCTGAAGGTTTATCTCCTTTCACTTCACCCATTTATGGCACCTCTCTGGCTGCTGAAAGTTTGAGTTTGCTGCCTCATCCTTTGTCCAGAAATCCAATTGAGCCTATTAGGTACATGTTTTGGTGGGTATAGTTTGATTTTTTTTGGCTGGAGATGGAGACGAGTTGGGAGTCCTTGCTAGATTCCAGATTGTTACACAGAAGTGGACCCTCAGTACTGCTTGGCAATCCTAAACATTTCCGTAGTTCATTCTGTGTCCCGTCTGCCCAGATGTGAGTATTTCATGCCTCTGCCATTTTCTCAAAGCTCCACTACTTCCTCTACGTCTCTCATTCTCATCCGATTTCTTCAAGAGAATAATAAGAAACTTCCACAGGTTCTTCCTACTTCATCTACCCATCTACTGGCATGTAAGTCCATGTACTTACTTTGCCTTCTCTGCTTTGTATGGATGATCTGTACACACTTATGTTGAGGGGCAATGCCTTTCCCTATATGCTTGCTCTTCTCCCTTCTTGTCTACTTGATGATACTGCTCCAGCAA
The DNA here is from genome assembly GCF_008692635.1 of Crocuta crocuta. Lineage (NCBI taxonomy): Eukaryota > Metazoa > Chordata > Mammalia > Carnivora > Hyaenidae > Crocuta > Crocuta crocuta. The sequence continues at coordinate 669,522 of NW_027531902.1, forward strand.
TCTTCCCTCTCTCCTACATCAATTTCCTCTTTAATCAGGCAGCTCCCTCGTCTTGCTTATTAACATGCTCCTAATTTCTCCCATCATTCACTCGATACCCATCTCCTCCCATCTACCACTCATTTCTCTGCTAGATTACACAGCTAAACTTCTTGTTGTCTATATTCCGTTTTCAATCCTCCTCTCTCATTTCTCTCTTGAACCCTGCTGTCCTCACTCTACCAAAACCATTCCCATCAAGGTCACTGGTCATCTTCATAGAACCAAATCCAGTGAGTCCCTCCCTCCTTGGAAGACCTTTTTACTTGGCTTCCCGCCCACATTACTCTTAGTGCTTTCCCAGCTTCACCGGCCACTCCCAAGTCTCCTTTGCAGGCTGATCTCTAAATACTGGAGCTTCTCAGGACTTGGGTTTTACTCTTCCTTCTCTGCATTCCTTCCCTAGGTGACCTTGTCCAGTCTCAAGAGCTTTAAATTCCAAATGTGTGCTGATGCCTCCAAATTTGTATCTCTAGCCTGTCTCCCTCTCTTGCAGACTCACATATTTGACTACTAACTTCACATCTCCTCTTATATATCTAATTAGTATCTCAAGTCTAATGTGACCTAAACTCAACTTCTTCGTGGTCTTTCCCCCCAAACTTGTGTTTCCCACATTTTTTTGCTTTCAGAGGCCAAACTGTCCTTCCAGGTCAGGCCAATGACCTTGCAGCCATGCTGTTTGATCTGTTCATAAGCTCCACATCCAATCCAATCTGCTGGTTCTACCTTAAAAGATACCCAGGATCTAGCCAGTTCTTATCACCTCATGGATTTTACCTTAAGCCACCCCCCTCACCTAGATTATTGCAAATACCCTTCTAATTGGTTTCCCTGTTTGCCCACCCTCCCCCCATAGACTTTTTCAACATAATAGGAGAAAACTAAGCAATCCTTTTCATGTTAGTCACTGCATTATAAGCCCCTTTGGCCCCTCACCCCAAGAGACAGACCACCCCACCCAGACAGAAGACCAGAGTCCTTCCCATGCTGACGGCTCCATAAACCTATGTGCTATCTGGCAACCCGTTACTTTCTGTCCTCCTTGACTAGGATCATGCCCCTGGCTCACTCTGCTCCAGCCATACTGAGTTTTGTGTCCTCCTTTGAACATATGGGGCACACTCCCATCTCAGGACCTGTGCTGTTTCTGTACCTGAGATGATGTTCTGTCAAATTTACCTTTTTGGGGAGGCCCAAGTGCCCTATTTAAAATGGCAGGCTTCCCTCGTCCCAGATTTATTTTGCTCTACAGACTTTATCATCCTCTGATGTACTATATATTTTACTTGTTTGTTACCTGTTTTTCTGCTAAAATGAAAGTGCCACGGGATAGTAATTTTTGTCTATTCACTGACATATCCCCGGTACTTCCCCAATATGCTCGGTAAATACCTGCTTACTGAAAAAACTGAGTAAGCTGAAAAAGAGAACTGAGCTGAGCTTCCTTCTCTGGTGTATTTCTACTTGGAGGAGAGCCTGTGAATAGAGCCCTTGCTCACAGCCGGCAGGAGAGAGAGGCGCCGTGAGATTGCCACTGAAGGGTTCTTATGATCGATGGGCCTCCAAACCACAAGGGAGAAGGAAGATGGGAACCTATGCTTCTCTTCTTCTGTGAGCATCAGACATCCTGAAGCCTCAGACACTGTGCTCCTGCCATCCTCTAGGTCTATTTGTGCGATCACTGCTATCTTACTATTATAAGCACTGGTGTTCTTGAGTTCTTCATGAGTTAGCGGGTAACCTGGGACAATTTCAGTGATCTGTTGGAAAGTCAAGGTCAGGTGTGTGGTAACACTAGGTCAAGGAAGCCAACAGCAGGATTTCTACAGGGAGTCACAAGGATAGGACACTAGTGACCTAACCTATCCAATGTGGACAGGTGCCTGCTGCATGTTTGAAGAGCTAAGTGCGTTTGATAATTGTCTTCTCCCACTACCTTTAAACTCCCAGATGGATGGTTTCTAGTTGATGGCATATTTGACAATGTTAAATATATGCTTTTTTTAAAACTGAAATTCGTAATGCAGTGTGCTGAGAGCTTTCTACATCCTTTCTCTCTGATAACAGAAGATCCTTCATTAAGCATGCCAGAATGCAGCCTCATTAACTGAGGTATTACTGTAGAAGTATTTGTTTCCTAATCAATTCTCAAAAATGTCTTGAAACAGAAGCACCAAACTCCTCAAAGAAAGCCTTATACTTCTCTGTGCTGTGTTTTCCTTTCTATCCACCAGCCACATGGGTTCCTGCCAGCTTGAAACCCTCTCAGAGCCGGCGATTCTATCAGCCCAGACTAGTACTTGGTGCTGTACTTGCATGACATTCCCATTTCTGCTTTGATCGGTTCTGGGGGCGGGGGTGGGGTTCTTCGCAGATAACCACAGTATTTCATCACTTACAGTTTATCATCCTATTGGTTCATGTAGTCTGCTTCCCGGTTCATCAACCACCTCCCTCTGCTCACTCAGAAAAGCTGAGCTGCTTAGAGCTTTTCAAATCATGCCCAGACCTGTGAGGAATCTTCCTGGACTCAGTCTGAGACCCTCAGCTTCCAGTCCTACTCCAAGCACCTGCTATCAGCCTTTGCCCTAATGGCTCAGTTCTCTGTGCCCTCTTTCCAATTGGAGAATAGTTCAATGGGGGTTGAGGGGGAGGGAAGAATGAGCCACTCTCAGAAAGCTGAGGACTGGAGGGACAGGCTGGAAATGGGACTCAGGAAGTTCAGGGTACAGAATGCCTTTTCCTCTCATGGTACTCCCTCTCACCCTCCACTGAGAAATGGGTACACACACACACACACACACACACACACACACACTTCCCTTTCCCTGGGATTTCCAAAAGCTGGAGTGAAATTATGATCAGAACAAATTTAGTTTGCTTCATAATGGACTTTCTTGATAGCACAAACACCAGCATTTTCAGTATTGCTTTTGTTGTTGCAACAAGATTCGAATCTGTGGTTTGGCTTCAATTGATCAGTTCATGTAGCTGTAGTCCTAGTCACATGCAGACAACAGTGCAGGCTTGCACCTGGTCACACAACAGGAAAGGAGGAAGGACTGAAAACACAAAAATAAAAATAAGCTGGACACAGGTGTCAGAAGAAAAAGGCTAAAAGTATAAGAGTGGTGAGGCGGGACTTTAATAAATTATGGGGGAATGTGGGAGGAAAATGGTTAAGAAAGAAGGAAACTCACCCCCCAAAAATTAAATTCAATATTTAATATCTATTAAATGTTCATCATTGAAAAATAGAGGAAAAGCAGAAAGGTAAAACTTAATAAAGCAATAAGGAGTCCAAGTAGTTTAGGAAAAAAAAGTTACATTCATGTCCATGGAAGCCCTTAATTACAGATATTTATAGATGGTCTGCTTGCTTCTAGTTAACAGTGAAGTTCTGGTAAAACAGAAAAGACACATTTGATATGCTGAACCAGCTAAATGGAATGAAAATTGATTTTGAAACCTAAGGAATACAACAGTATCCTAACTCTAAGCTCAATATTTTGATATGTAGTAGAATCCGTGTACTATTTTCAGTGGTGGTCGGTTCCAGCACTTGTGACACACTAGAATTTAGCAAGGACATCAGACCTGGTGGACAGAACAATTCAAACAGCAAGGCCTTAAATACTTGAGAGATCTGTGAATATTAAGATAATCTTAATATTCCTAATCTTCTTGTGTTAAAAACAATTTCTACCAGACCTTGATACACAAGTGGATAAATCACATTAAATTAAATCAGTCTGTACTTGGAGAGCTATCTTAATCAGAAAGAGATTTAATGAAAAGCCTTAGCTTAGATGAATACTCTAATTATTACAAGCTAATATTTGCCCACAAAGAAGAATTTGTTTCAGGATTAGTCAGAGAGCAGGAGAAGCCAGAGACACCAATTCAATAATGGAATGCCTAATTAAATGATAATGGAATCCTAATTATAATGTATTGCTCTCCCTTGCACATGATTTATTTACCACCACTCGGTTCATTAAGGAAAACTAAATAAAATGCGATTACTAAAAATAAAGGGGGGAAGAAAAAAGAATTGGTAAATTAAAACTTTTATAATATGAAGAAATTGAGATGTAACAAAAAGCCTAAGGTGAAAAAATCCTGCCACAGAAGCTATGGCTATATTCAATTAGTGCATGTAGACACTGTATGTTTGTATTAGATCCTTCATAAGTCAGTTGTTGCCCTTCTATGCTTACAGTTCTTTTAAGGAGACACACCTCTATCAAATCGAAAATACTGATGAAGAGTCCAGTAAGTGCTAAGTCCCAGTTGCAATGGTGATTACAGATCCTATATCAGCTACAGCTATAATAGGTTCAAAGAGAAAGAATCCTTGCCTTTTTGTTTATAATCCAATTGAAATATAAAATATAAATGTGAAAAGTTAAGTGATAACACAGGAAATAAATGTGAATGCAAAATTTTAACAGAAGTGAAGGGAGTGTAACAGAAAAGGAGTATTGTGAGTTCAGAGAAGGACAAGGTCACTGTGAGTGGAAATGCGTAACCATGTATTCTATTTTATTTATTTATTTTTTTAATGTTTTTTTTTTTTCTAGGAGAGAGAGAGAGAGAGACAGACAGACAGACAGCGTGAGAAGGGGAGGGTCAGAGAGAGAGGGAGTCACAGACTGAAACAGGCTCCAGACTCTGAGCGGGCAGTCAGCAAAGAGCCCGACACGGGGCTCGAACCCACGAACCGCGAGATCATGACCTAAGCGAAAGTCAGACGCTTAACCAACTAAGCCACCCAGGCGCCCCATGTATTCTATTTTAATACATGCATCAACTAGTACCTTGAAACTGAAAAGAAACAGGGTCTTTAATATGGGAAATACATTCTAAAAGAATTAAAACACCAGATATCTCTTTAAAAAAAAAAACTAACGCAAGAGAATAGAGTTCAAAGCCATTCTGATGAATGTATGGGAACTTACACAACACAGGTGACCCCACAAAGCAATGGTGGAATGACTGATTGCTTAATACATGGTGTTGGAGAAAAATAAAACTGAGACCTCACCAACAACAAAGGAGGATTCCAGATGGATTAAAAACTACATGTAAAAGGTTGTTCTATAATTAACAGAGAACAGAGGCTGTTTTCCTAATAAGCAAGGAAGGTTTTCTTAAACTTCAAGAGCATAAATTTTAAGTAAAAAATAATGATTTTGATTACATTAAGAATTTCTGTTCAATGCATACGTCATCAAAGAACATATCTATAATGTCTAAAACTGAGTATGAGATTAAATATCCAGAACATGAGAATCAGTACAAATCAGTAAGTCACTATAGTCATTTCAACACAAAAACAAGTTATAAACATAGAAGAGGAAACTCAGAAACATACCAGGCACATGAAAATCCTTTTTGATCTGATAAAAGCAAATCAAAACAACAGGGTACCCACTTTGTACATATTCAACTGGCAAAAAGTAAAAGCTGGATAATGCCAAATGTCAGTAGGAATGAGAGGAGATCAGAACCCTGGTGGCTTGCCAGTGGAAGTTCAGAGGACAGTAACCCATGAGGTTATTCAATTTGGAGCTAGTCAAATTAAGGTCACCCAGGCCTAGGACTCCGCAATTCCACTCCTGGGCATCTATCCCTAAAGAAATTCCCACATGGGCATCTAGGAGCTCTGTTAGAAGATACTTAATGCAGTGCTCCTGTGATGGTAAGAATCGGGGACTCCCTGGGAGTCCATCTTTGGGATTCTCATAAATGAGTTGTGCAAAGAACATACCATGGAGAAGAGGACCGTAGTCAGAAGCCAAGAATTAGATACGCATATGACAACGTGAATGCAGTTTAAAAGCAAAATGCTAAATGAAAGAGCAAGAAAACGGGATGATCTGTAAACAGTCCTAATTAAACTTAAAAATATATAGGAATATAAAACAAGTGTTACAGGAACACTGCAAAGTAAAAGATACAAATTAAATATATCAGAATGCTTGCCTGTGGAATGAGGAAGAAATGGGAGTAGGGTACAGGGATAAAGTGGAATAAATAACAATAAAACAAAAGTGAAGCTTTGCCCAAGACCAATGATAATATCCTCATAAAATGAGAAGTATGATTAACACAGTCATCTGAACCCAAGGTCTTCATCAAGTAATAAAAGTATTCTTCAATAGTTAACAGATACTAAAAAAAATATAAATTAGTCAGGCCCTTTAAAATAACATGGCCCACAAGTCTTTAAACTAGCTACCCTATCCATTCGAATAATAGCATATTTAGAAAGGAAAAGCTAACAGGGACACCTGGGTAGCTCAGTCAGTTAAGCATCCAACTTCAGCTCAGGTCATGATCGATCTCTCTCTCTCTCTCTCTCTCTCTCTCTCTCTCTGCCCTTCCCCTGCTTGTGCTCTCTCTCACTCAAAAATAAACATTTAAAAAAATAAAGGAAGAGCTAACAAATTTTTGAAGCAGAATTTAAAGGTCAATCCTACTGCCATGGAATGCTCTAATTTTAATACACATCACGGAATGGGGGAGGAGGAGAGGATGGTTTGTCTTGGCCGTTAAAACCTGTTGTAAACTGGAATACAACAGATTCTGAGAACAACATTTTTTAGATCTCTTTGGTTTTTATGTGCATCACTGTAGTTTCTGGTTGTGGGTCAAATGAAACCTGTCAAAATGTTTTTAAAAATTTAGCAACGGTTTTGCTGGGATTGCTCAGCTTCCCTTAATTCTCCCATATAAATCTAAAACCGGTCTCTCCTTGAGCTAGAATCTGCAAAAGATTTATACTATATCAGGGTACATTTTCTTGCTTTTCTTTTTAATTTGGAATAATTTCAAGTTTATAAAAAATACTGTGAAATACCAGGAAGACTATTTCAAGTAAACTTGACCTGATACCCCCTACATGTGTTAACATCTTTTACAGCCATAGTACAATGAAGCAAAACAAGTTTCATGCTGATACTTTACTATTAGCTAATCTAGAGATCTAATTTTATTCGAATTTTCCCAACTGTCCCACTGTTGTCCTTTCTTTATCTGGTGAGGATCCAATCTAGGAACCAATACTGGTAGTTATTTTGTGGAATATATCTCAATCTGGTTTGCCTAATGTTTCCTTGTGACTAAATCCAAGGTACGCATTTTGGCATGAATACTTCAAAAGTGATGATGTGCCCTTTTCAGCGAATCCTATCAGGATCCATTATCTTTTCAATATAAATTGATGCCACTTGTAATGGGCAATGTTCACCTCTTACGTACACATCAGAATGGCCTGTGGTAATAGTTACAACATTCAACTGTTAGGTTTTATCCCCACCCCCCAGTCTTCTAATCTCTGGGATTTCCTGATGACATCCACTCAGCGTGCCTTCTCTAAATCCCATAGCTCTTTATGTGGCCTTCTCCCACAGCACCTACCATTTTTCTAGTTTATATTAAGCATTTATTCAAAACTATCTATCTTAGATGGTCTACTCCTTAAAGGCAGGATGCATGTCTTTCTCATTTTTGTCATCTCCACATTGCTTTGAACATACTCTTCATACAAAAAGCTGTGAGAAAAAATGGGTGTCCCGTATCATAAAGACTAAGACAAAAAAAGGAAACCCACTGAATAAATGCCAAATGGTATGCTGGGTACTTTCTCTAGTTATTTTATTCAACACTCGTAATGACCCCATGAAGCGGGTCTTGAGATTCAGGTTGAGTAATCTGTCCAACAAAGCCAGTAAGGGACAAGGTGATGGTTCTAACATAGTATCGATCGGATTCTAAAGTCCTGGAGTTGGGGTTAAGAATTTAATATTGGGAGACAGTTGAGAATTTCTCCTTTTCACTTTGGTAAACAGAAGATCAGACAGATTAAGTAAATTTTCAAAAAGGCTTAGAGTTGGCTGAATAAAAAGACTACATTTAGAAGCTAAGTTTCCTGCCTCCCGGCCATAGTTAGCACTTTCCACTGCATAAAAGGACTGGAGTTAAGGCCCCCATATTGTACTCGGGTATTCTCAATAAGCACAGTTCTTAAAATCTGGAAGAATACAATTGGTTTCTACATTATCTTTTTAAAAGTCTCTTAAAACGTTAAGTTTGGCAGCAAAAGCCCTTTAGACACACTTAAATATCTTAATTTTACTACACTGCAAATATAGCTGAAATTCTTTCCATTTCTGAAACATATTACAAACAAAACATCAATTAATCAACATTTACCCACAGCAGAAAAAACACACTGTTCTAATTGAGAATATGTCCAATGGAAAAGGAGGGGGCTCTGGTTTGTTTTCTTGCATGTGGTACTGAAATGCAAAAGTTTTCCATTACTCTTCTAGGTAGGATTATGAATGTCTAATTTTACATGAAAGAATAATGGGCTCACATGTAAATTTTTAAATGCTTCCTTCGTTGACCTATAATAAAGTAAGAAATGGTATGGCCGATCGCATTCCTAGGGTGAACTGGGTTATAGCTTTCACCTCAGTGAATTTACATTGCTTGAAATAAATGTTACTTATTCTTTCCTAAAAGGAGGCTTGTTCGTTATTATCTTTTATATCCAGCCTGACAGAGAAAACTAAAAGTTTGTAAGTGAGGAGGGTGATTATATAAATGAATATTCTCTTCTGGTCCATTTATCTCTATCTATAGTTTTATCTTTATGGTGCTGCTGCTATCCATCATTCTCATGAAAATCTATCAGTGACTCTTGGGGCAACATAGCAATACTCTATTGTAGTTCCGCTGTATCTGGCTCAGCTACAGTTACAGTACAACTTCAAGTCTCTCTGATTTGACTCACCCCAAGATCCTCTTCAGATGCAGCCTTCACCTTTCTTTTCTTTTTTTTTTAATGTTTTATTTATTTCTGAGAGAGTGAGAGACCACGTGAGCAGGGGACGGTCAGAGAGAGAGGGATGCATAGACTTGGAAACAGGCTCCAGGCTCTGAGCTGGCCATCAGCACAGAGCCCGACGTGGGGCTCAAACGCACGAACAATGAGATCATGACCTGAGCCGAAGCTGGACACTTAACCAACTGAGCCACCCAGGCACCCCCAGCCTTCACCTTTCTTAACCAAAGGCATGTATGTATAAAACTAACTGAGATGGTCAGGCAAAGCAACTTGAAAGCAAAAGTACGTTCAGTAAGACTCCCTCAAAATACTAGCTTGCACGTTTAAAATGAAGGCTAAACTTATACTTGGGTGTATCTATGTCAGTCTAGAAAAACAGCTCATTGTAAGGGTGTTTGTCTCTACCTACTGCTGCAGATAGAGTTTATAGAGGTTCTGTGTGTGTGCGAGACTATCAGGGTATCCTGCTCTAGGCTGTAAGATCCATTTCAAAGTCAAACTAAGCTGTCCTTGCTTTGCAATGGGGAGGGACCGAGAAGACCTCATTCTTGATCCTATCAGTGTTTACAGTGGCTTAAAAGTTGCCATACAACCAGCTCTGGACCCTTGTAATTGTACCTAAAACGAGAGTTAACACATGAGACTTCCAAAAATTGTCACGGACCATAGGAGTTCATCACTGAATCATATGGAAGCGGGAAGCTTTTAATCTGATGTTTTTGTTTTATTTTTAAACTCACCGACTCAATCAAGAATTTTACTAAATTGTATATGTTCCTCAAGAGTAATGGCTGAGTATAATGATGCCTTTATAGGTCATTTATCACTTCAATGCTATCTCATTACAGACATTCAATAAATATTTGTTGAGTGAATGGATAACCATCATAATTGGCATAATAAAACTGTGTCAGCCTTCATTTTCACTGAAGTATCAAAAAGATATTAAGTTGTATCTTAAAATAATGACTTTAAACTTATGTGGCTTTAAATTGATGACTTCTATGTCCCAGTCACCCGGGACAATCAGTGATAATGGTATCAGATTGGCCAGAAAATGGGGTACACTCCCATTTCTACTGCATCTGAACTATAAGCCCAGTTGTATTTGAGCCCCAGTCATGTACCTGAGGAAAAGAGTTGCATGAGCCACTCATCCAAGAAACAAAGTGGAATGCTACTTGCTACACTATTTTAAAAAGTAATCATGGGAAATCCGTTTATAGCCAGTAGCTCTGGGCGGATGACCTGGACCACCCTTCCCCTTATGATGCTTGAGAACAGAGTAATTTCAGGACCCTCAGGGAAGTTGGTTCATTTTAATTAAAACTTCAAATGATTTGGAAACTCTTGATCCAATTAAACCCTATCCTCCCTGCCTAATGAGAAGTCCCATAAATTTCTGCATGGTGGCCGTGGTGGAGGTTGAGGGTACCTGACTGAGGGCTAACTATAATTTCACTGGGTCATTATTAATGGAATAGATGCCATGGGTATGCTTGAGTTAAGAAGAACTTAATTCTATTCAACTGACCTAAAATAAGACAAGTTTTTGGCATTCACCAAAAGGAACAGATGAACTATTCTTTTATTTTCTACATTAAAGCTTTGTGGACCACCTCCTACAACATTTCCAGCTTGAGAGGACATAAGAATCATGACCTTGCTGAATAGAAACAAGAAGAAACAAAGTAAGGAGTTTAGCATTAGACATATTATATTTGAAGTGATAGCAATATATAGATATAAAATTATCCAATCCACTTACTGAAAACACAGCTAAGTCAGACCAAGGAAACAGTTTAGTCAGAAGCATAAATTTGGAAATCATTAGAAAACAAAGGACAGCGGTAAGTCACAAGCATGGAGGTATATTCTCCAGCAGACACTATAATGAGACAAGAACCAAAGCGCAGGACATCATAATTTTCATAGATGGTTTTTCCATTGGAGACCATAAAATGAAAGGAAGCCAGCAAAAGATGTCCAAAAGGATACAACTATTCTGAGAAAAATCAAGATATGAAGGTACTGGCAAATAGGTGAAAGTTAAGGTCTAGGTACACTGAAACTTTTTTATCTGAACATTTTTAATGTTTGTTTATTCTGAGAAAGAGAGAGAGCAAGAGCGAAAAAGCGAGAAAGCTGGGGAGGGGCAGAGAGAGAGAATTCCAAGCAGGCTCCGTGCTGTCAGCAGAGGCCAACGTAGAGCTTGAACTCACAAATTGGGAGATCATGACCTGAGCTGAAACCAAGAGTCAAATGCTTAACTGACTGAGCCACCCAGGTGCCCTAGATTATCTCTGTTGATTAACCATCTCTTGTGGAAAATTAGAATTCAAGATTTGGGGGAGTAAAAATGTGAACCTGGTATTTAAATTGGCCCTTTCAGAGCATAAAAGATAATTTAGAGGACTTCGCATGACATGTAAGATTTTGCTCATCAATTTCTAGAACAATCTAGATTTATTCTGATCATTCACTAAAACTGCTACTGAACTGTTCTCTCTTTAAAGGTGGAACTTGGGAACTACAGGGAGAGGGGGAAGATGCCTTATTTCACTCATAGGGGGAATTATGTCACTGATAAAGAAAACAGCTTTCAGAATTACTTTAAAAATAATTTTGCTAGACTGAAATTGCCTTAAATATCTAAACTGTCCATATTCGAACACTTTTCAAAAAGCAAAGCAATTTCTAAGAATAGCAATACACAGAAATCTGGAGAAATAAATATACTAAAATGTGACATGCAAATTAGTCTACTTTAGAATAAATCTGCATATAGAGTCCTGCAGTGGTACATTTTACAAAGGGAATTAAAGCCATGAAATTAACATTTTAATGAAGCAGACAGACTATTGACGTCAAGACTACTCACTGATTGCAGCTTCCAGGTGGCCTAATGAGATGAAAATGAAGTTTATACCTTCCGCTAGTCTAGGCTAGGGCTGTTTGGAGATTATGATTGAATTTAAATTAGAAAATACTGCTGTGTGCAAACATGTTTAGGCTAGCAAGCAGGCTCTGCAAACCTTGGCACCATAAATGCTTAATTTAAAATACTTAACACACACACCCCCCAACAACTTCTTCTAAGAACTGTCCTTAAAGCCATGGAAGTGACTATACTGTGGAGAACATGGAAACAGCTTTATCAGAAGGATTTTCCTCTGAATTGTGTTAGAGGGCCCTGAGACACAAGAATTCAGAGAGAGCTGAGTGGTCACCTAGTGCAACTCTCACCTCTGTGTGAACATTTCAAGTACAGGGACACCCTGAGGCAGCCTGTTTCATTGCAAGGCAGCTCTAAGTTTGTAGAAATGGTCTTGTAATACAAGGAAATTTGAGGCTGAAACTGATGCCCCTGGGACTCCCACTCTTTAGTTTCAGTTTGTCCTCTACAAACATCAGTAGGGACACTGTTAGATATTGTGCATAACAATCCTCTGAATAAAGAATTCAGCGAATTGAATAAGCAAGTCAGCGAATTCCACCTGTGTTCGTGTAGCCTGTGGGCTAGGAAGAATGGTTTCCCCCAGTTTTAAGTGGCTGAAAAAAATCAAGACATTAAATTTTACGGCACATGAAAGTTACATAGAATTCAAATTTCAGTATCCATAAATAAAATTTTACTGAAACACAAACCCACTTCTTCATTTGTCCTGCAACAGTGGAATTAGTAGCTGTGAAAGCAACCATTAAGGCCTTCACAGCCTAGGATATTTACTATCAGGCCCTCTACAAAAAAGGTGGCTAAATCTTCTCTTAGTCTTCTAAGAGGTCACAGTTCTAAAGAGCATAGGAAGGAGGAGCTGAAGGACAAGGCTGCCACAGTGCTCCACCTAGGCCAGAGCTGGTCACATGGTCCTGACTAGTTGTGGGTGCCTGGACACACATGTGCTTCCATTTGCCCGAAATGAGAGAAGAAGCACATTGATGAGCATTAGTAATGTTTGCCAGGGCTTATAATCAATACAAGAAGCAATCACCGGCCTAATGCCTCTAATCTGTAATGTCACTCCCCAAAGAAGAGCATTTCCAACATTTTAAGCTGTTTATACTCAAGTTTACCTCCATATAGCAAAACGCCTACAATGACCTTTCTTAAATTTTTCTTCAGTTTTCTTGTTATCTATCAATTTTCCTCTTATCTAGATAAGAGGATTTCCTCTTACTGCATTTTCTCCTATTTCCCTTCTTCCAAGGTCCCAATATAATTCTTAGTGAGGTTAATATTTAGTCTTCACTTCTATAATGAGAGAAATTCACAGTGTGGTTGTGTGGTGGCTATTATATTCCTTTCTTGTGCTACTAATCATTTTCCCTGGAATTATAATGTTCCACATTTTTCTCTTTGCTTACTTTTCTAGAGACCTGCCATTAGTTTACCCCCCAAACTCAGCTAGAAGGACCAGTCTCTTGCTAGTACATTCATACACATCAGACAATCTATCAGTTTCATCTTCTTGAAGATGCTCCTTCTGGAGCTCACTGTGTCCCTGTGCTGACCAGGAATACAGGCCACAGGCCTACTTGCACACCCATTGTCCTGGAAGCTCTCTTCCTGTGTGGTTTACCTTGTTTCCTGAGTCCACTATGAATGAAGTCCACTAGCTTCATCTCTTTTAGTTTACTTCTTTATTTTATTAGAACATTTCCTTTAGGGGCCTCTGAGTGACTCTGCCTGTTAAGCGTCTGACTTTGGCTCAAGTCATGATCTCGTAGTTTGTGAGTTCGAGCCCCACAGTGAGCTCTGCACTGGTGATGCGGAGCCTACTTGGGATTCTCTGTCTCTCTCTCTCTCTCTTCCCCTCTCTCCCCCTTCTCCACTCAGGCTCACTTGCTCACGCTCTCTCTCTCAAAATAAATAAGTAAACCTAAACAAGGGAAAACCTCCTTCAGGAGCCGCTAAAAAAGGTGCATGAGGTAAATTTTGAGACCTTGAATGTGTAAAAAATGCCTACTCTGTCTTCACACTTGATTGAGAATTTGGATGTATCAGAATTCTTAGTTGGAAACCATTTTCCTTCATAAAAAAATTGAAGGACTTTATTGACTTTTTATTTTTTAACCAGTGTTGCATTGGACAACATGATACTCTAATTTTTTTTTATCTTTTGAAGGTTATTTCTCCTCTTTGGAAACTTTTAGGATCTTTGTTGTCAGCTTTCTGAAATTTAATGCTTTACGTTTTATGGTAGGTCTTTTTCTTTTCCTTGTATTGTGTACTCATTCAGCTTTCTCCATATAAGACAGTCTTGTTTTAAAAAGAATTCTGGCCTGATGATTTCTTGAAGAATTTCTTTGATAACTAACTCCCTGTGGCAAAGACTGCACCATTCAGGAAATGACAGTGATTTCCTATGCATAGAGTGATTACTCTATGTGTGTGCTATTTCTTACATATTTTGTGTTATAGACTAATGTTAAGCTTCTTACATTTATTTTACAGAAGCAGCACAATAAACATTAGGTAAAGCCTTATTATCCTTATTTACCAATGTTAACTCACCAGGGTCACACAGCTAGGAAGACAGAAGTCACGATTCTAGCTCAATGCTTTCCTAATGGCAATGCTCTAAATTGTTAGGTTTTACAGTCTCTGGAAGAAAGATGGAAAGTCTATTTCTAGAGATCTCATCTTTCTCTAAATTCATGTGTGAACAATTAAAGACAAGAGAAAGGAAACCAGAGATGGTCTTCTACTCAGTAAGTGTGACTGGAAGAGCACTACCAGCTAAGATTCCTGAGTAGACGGCCATGATGCTTAAACTTTCTGCCATTAGAATCACTCCTTTATTTCAGAGCATTAAAACAAAAAGCTCTCTGTTATACATAGAAAGGAAGAAAAAGGCTTTCAGAAGAAAGAGTTGATTAGATTTACTGGTCTGTGAAAAACTTAAGGAAAAACAGACACAGAACTGATGCTTTGAACAGGTCCAGAGAATAGAAGAATCCACAGTGCATGTGTGTCCAGGCAGAAGCCTCAGGTGGCCAAAGAGTGGCAGGATCTCAATCACAGATGGGGAGCATAGGCAATGATCTCAGCTCCTTAACCATTTTACTTCATGAAAGCGCTTCACAGGACTCTCTTGAACTCTTGGAGGTGAAATACTTTGGACCTGGTTGCCTGCAGGAGGAATGAAGTACACATTTTTCTGAGGGGAATTTTTTTTTTTAATGTTTTTATTTATTTCTAGGAGAGAGAGAGAGACAGCGTGAGCAGGGGAGGGTCAGAGAGAGAGGGAGTCACAGACTGAAACAGGCTCCAGGCTCCAAGCTGGCAGTCAGCACAGAACCCGACGCGGGGCTCGAACCCACGAACCGCGAGATCATGACCCAAGCGAAAGTCGGACGCTTAACCGACTAAGCCACCCAGGCGCCCCAACTGAGGGGAATTTTCTAAGTGGCTGGTAAGGTCCAGTAAGATCGATAGTACCAGAAAGGGTGTGTGGTTTTATAAGCTCTGCAGGCTGCTCTGCTGTACTGTTAACACACCTGCAAGGATATTCTCTCAAGCACACTCACCAGCCCATCGCTTCCTGGTCAAAGCCCTCAGGTCATCCACTTGTCTGTCTGATGAGATCTAACTATGGTAGCCTAGCACTGGAAATGCTTTCGAGAAAGACACTGGATGAATGACAACCATCCAGTCCCCTTGACCTAACAAGAGAGGTCTGCCAGGTGTCTCCTATTCCCCACCACTTCTATTCACCCATTATAACAGCCCACTGTTGGAGCTGCTCCAAGTCTGTCTTGTTCTCAACTTTGTTATTCCTTTCTTCTGCATTTAAAAAATTTATATAGCTAACAATTGCTTTATATTTATATGATGTACCAACTGAATTATACTATTTACAAAGCACTTATATACAACATTGACATCACTTTGTTGGTATGTCTCTGGCATTGCCTTAAAAGAAAAACAAGCCAAATAACTTAAATACTTTCATTAAAATGTATTATTTTTCTGTCTCTGCTAACTTTGGGATATGAAGCTTGTGGCACTGACCATGATAAATGGGTCTGTGCTAAACTAGTCCTATTTATGTGACTACCGAAAAGTATGTATTGAAGTTAACTGGCCCACATGGGATTAAACCCACAGTCTTGGTCTTATTGGACTTTAACCCTAAGAAATAATACACTGAAGCGAAGTCAGTGTTCTGCTTTGGTTGTTTTACCACGTCAACAATTATCTTCACTGACAGAGCAGCTTAAGTGTTGAAAAGTCACCCAGAAATATTACAACAGTTCTTGGCACATAGTAAAAATATTTGAAAAGTGATAGCATACCACATTCAAATTCAGAATCCCAAAATTCAGGCTCTCTCCTGGAAAACTATGCAGACCTATTATTTGAAACCTTTGGTATAAATATCACCTTGGTATAAATAAATAAGCATTTCTAACATACTATTTTAAATGTACCTCTTAAGGTCAAAAAAAGGCTCAAAGTGGCTGGGTCCGGATGGACGCTGGTTAAGAATGAAATGGGGTGGATGCAATTAGGATGGCACTGCAAACCAGGGCAAATGTTCCACGTGGAAAAGGCCACAATGTGTTCAGGAGATACTGAGGATCCAAACTGAGCAGAATGGGAAGATTAGGGTGGAGGCATGTTTTTGGCTCAACCAGCAATTGGCCTGGCACACTCAGTATATTAGTGATTTGAAGGAATAACTAAAGCTTGAGAGAAGAAAACTACTGGGTCTACTATAAAAATCAGAACAAAGGCAGGTCTGAGAGAACAAGAAATGGGAAAGCAGACAAGGTGAAAGGTCAGAAGAGCCGCTGTACACCAGTAATAATGGAGTACCCAGAGCAGTACCTAGGAAGAAAACAGGTAAAAGTTGAGAGAAATTAGTAATAGGAAGTGGGTATATCCCACACAACAAAAATGAAAACAGATTCTCTTTACATTTCAGGGAATAAAAGATATATAATAAATCTCTTATTTTCAAAAAAGGCTATGATTAAAATTGATCTTTAAGGAACATAAGGAAAATGATCAAAGGCAAACCAATAAAATCTATAGACATTTCTGAAAACTAGCATAATCAAGGCAACAACCTTTAGGTTCATGATTTATGGAGAAAATATGTATACTATGATTCCTACATGGCATAAACTTTGTAGACAACTTTCTCCAGTAAAATCTGCTTCATTGCTTTTTTTCCTAGGAAAGCATTAATTATGTACTGTTTCATTTCAATTAAAATTCCTGAGACAAGAGTAGAAAGAAAAAGGGAGATGACAATTTTATACATGGTGCTGAGAAAGGAGACCCTCCCACATGCTTCGTGGTTAATCCAGTAGAAATAACTGGTTAGTTTGGTGGGAACTCTGGGTCTGAAAATGTGTGCATTTATCCCCCCCCCCCCACACACACGATAAAGGAATCTTAGTAAACAGGGCTAAATGAAACTGCAAAACAGCCTGATGCAAATCAAGAAAAAAGAATTCATAGAATAGCACTAATTAGGGATTATACTGAACTCAAGTATCTAACATTATCTAACAGATACATGACCAACTAGAGTAAGGTGTTTGGTGTAGAATAATGATCATACTGTTTGGATGTTCACTGTAAGCTTTCCTGAACTTTGTTTGAAATTTTTCATAACAAAATGTTGGACAAAAACTAATAACTAAGTGAATTGGCAGAGAATACAGAGTAAAAAAACCATATTCTGGCAATAACAGCTTTATGAAACTTCTGATTATTTTGCCCTTAATTTTTATTAGAATAACATATACATATAGATTAAAGTATTAAACAGCACAATAAGGCTTATAAGGAAAACCAGCAGACCCTGGAGCATCTGGATGGCTCAGTCGGTTAAGCATCTGACTTTGGCTCAGGCCACAATCTCGCAGTTCGAGTTCAAGCCCCACCTGGGGCTCTGTGCTGACAGCTCAGAGCCTGGAGGCTGCTTTGGATTTTGTATCTCCCTTTCTCTCTGCTCTTCCCCCACTTGCACTCTGTGTGTCTCTCTCTCAAAAGATAAACAAACATTAAAAGAAAAACTCAGCAGGCCCTTATCATATTCCTGAGTTCCAGGTCCTAAGACACTAGTGTGAAACTAGAAAAACTTTATCAAAATATAAAACTTGTATTACATTTCTTGTGTAAGTTGTTTTGAAAATGAGTGTGTGGGGTGAATAAATGTCACGCAATGACAAAAATTTTACAATTAAAATTTTACACCTTCTGATGAAACTTGCAGGAAGTTGTCTTCTAAAATGTCACGGAATATCTTCTGTGTGTAACTGGAGGGAGTGAAGAAATCACAGTGAAACACAGCAAGCCTAGCATAGCAGGCGCTTCTTAGTGGTGCTTATTCCTTAGGCAAGAGAAAGAGGAGCATGCTCAGCTGATTAGGAAGCTGCATAACAACTTAAATATTGAGACTTGAACATTTACATCATTGCCAAACCCACTGATTAAAACCCTACCTGAGTGAAGTACTACATGAGAGGAATGGATTGGTATATTGCCTTGAAATTAGTTTCAGGCAAAATTTCCTATTCTCTAACTAGACAGATGCTAGGATCGATCCCAAGTAAAATACAAAGTCAATATGCCATTTTGCCAGATTAAAAAAATTTTTTTTCACATGGAGTTTTGCAGAAATACTAAGATTTAAGTAGTATGTCCAAATAATTGGTTAGCTAGTCAGGATCACTCTTTTAAAAAGTGATGTTAAACTCTAATTCATTCATTCTACCAGTAATTCAAATGAACAATTTACCAAGCACGGGAAAAGTAATTTCTTGAATGTGGCTTTCTAATAATTCACTGAAGTTTCAGTATAATATTCTCTTAATAGTTTTTTTTTTTGTTTTTGTTTTATTTATTTCTAGGAGAGAGAGAGACAGCGTGAACAGGGGAGGGTCAGAGAGAGAGGGAGTCACAGACTGAAACAGGCTCCAGGCTCCGAGCTGGCAGTCAGCACAGAGCCCGACGCGGGGCTCGAACCCACGAACCGCGAGATCATGACCTAAGCGAAAGTCGGACGCTTAACCGACTAAGCCACCCAGGCGCCCCTCTGAATAGTTTTTAAGCTTAAGACTTCTTGCATTTTGCCTTAAGTAATTTAAAACAACTGGAAAGAGCAATGGATTTCTTGGCTATTAACTTCTAAGAGCTGAAAGAGTTCAAGAAGAATATGCAGTTAAAGAACATGAACGGAAGCCCAAGAGATCCAAAACAGATTCCAGCTCTATTTTTTTAATGTAGTGCA
Organism: Crocuta crocuta; assembly: GCF_008692635.1. Taxonomy (NCBI): domain Eukaryota; kingdom Metazoa; phylum Chordata; class Mammalia; order Carnivora; family Hyaenidae; genus Crocuta; species Crocuta crocuta. The sequence goes on from NW_027531902.1 coordinate 688,674, forward strand.
ACTGTGTCATATAAGATACACATCACTTTTGTATAAATGTCAAATAACCTTAGTTTTCAAATAACAAATATAGTCAACCAGGAAAAACCTCCTAGAGACTTAGAACATTACTCTAAAATAGTTTTGTGATACAGAATCATGGAAAGGGCAACACTAAAACAAATATCAGCATAAGTAGTAAATGGAATTCTTTTTACTTAACAAAGTCTTAGATCTAGAGTTCATTTAGTTGCATCTCACAGAAAAGTAGATTTTTAAGTGCTGACAGTGATTTCTGAATAATAACAGTTTTATATACATCTGTAAAATCCTTGTAGATAAAGCATTCTTTGGTGGTTATTTTTATCCTAAATATTGAACACTGGTTTTAAAGGGATATGTAGAATCCATGATCCATATACCAGAATATACTGATATACTGGATTTAATATTAAATTATGAAAGCATTTCAACTAAGCATTTATTCTATAGCCACTCAACATTGAGGGTAGGGAGTTCAAAAGCTATTTAATTTGGATTAAATGGGAAGATGAGGAACTATTTTCCAGTTCAGACTTCTTCAAAAATGGCATTTTTGTTGCTTCAAGTGTATTCTGTTAGAGGAAACTGCTAAGTTGGCAAGCAGTAGTTCCTACTGGATGCACTTTAATGAATAGATTACTCTTTTATTATCATTTGTAATCAATATCGTAACTGAATATAGTCAAATGAGTGCTATTAAAATGTATGAAATGATTTAAACAATCACCCAGCAGTTTTATTCACATTATTCTCTGCTTGGCAACCTCCTTCACACATGAAATAATGATTTATTTCAGTCCTGTTCTATAAACAATGTAATTCATTCTGAACTGAGAAAGTCACATTAATAGCCCTTTGTTATACATGAATAAAACTATTAAGCTAGCAAAAAAAAAATGTTTTCCTATCAATCAACTTCATAATTTATTATTCCTTTCTACTAATGAATTTTGCTTCAGGCGTTTGATGTTCCACCACTTCTTTTCAAGGCACATGGGTGGAATACGGGAAAGGGACTGGAGGAGAAAGAGAAGACAGTATCCAGTCATTCACACTGATGGAGTACTTGGAAGCTGTGCTGGGAGCTGGGATCACAAAGATGAATGATAACTCTCATGATGTTAACAGTCCAGTAAGAGAGATAGGCATGGAAATAAGTGAATTACAAGAGTACTGATATAAGAATGTATGAGATACAGAGACATTCAAAGAAAGGAATGAGTAACTATGGTGGAGGGGGTGAGGCAAGGAGATTTCTAAGAACAACAGCCAAAACCCCATTTTCAAGGTGTCTAGTTATTCACCTCTAGACTAGCGGGAGTATTGAAAGCAAAGAGAAAGATAAAGGTAGAATGGTATACAGTGTTATTAACTGTTCACGTGTTTGTTTCCCCTAAGAGTCTATGGGCTTTAGGCTATGACAGAAAGATAGGCCTACATTTTATTAACTATTGTAGGTTCAGGGCCTGGTTATAGCAGGTGTTTAATAAAGTTTTGCAGGATTATTTCCTCTGTCAGTGGCCATAACGTTTCACCTATAACACATGAACTATAAAACACTGGTTTTCAACATTTGTAGAAAATAATAACCTAAATTTAAAAATTAAAGGAACATGTCATTTTACTTAATGCAATAAGGACAACTTCATTTGTTGACCTCAGGACGCAACAAAAATATTCTACTTTTTAAAAAAAAATTTTTTTTACATTTATTTATTTTTGAGAGATAGAGTGAGACAGAGTGTGAGTGGGGAGGGGCAGAGAGAGAAGGAGACACAGAATCTGAAGCAGGCTCCAGGCTCTGAGCTGTCAGCACAGAGCCCGATGTGGGACTCGAACCCACGAACTAAGAGATCATCACCTGAGCCGAAGTCGGACACTTAACCGACTGAGCCACCCAGGTGCCCCTAAATATTCTACTTTTTAATGCTAAACTCAAGGCATGACAATTGAAGTCTATACTTGAACAGATAATTAGTAATACTCATGATGATATATGTACGGAGCATGAAGCACGGTCCAGGTACTGAGCGAAGCTCTTTCTACAGGTTATGTCACCTGCTCCTGACAATAATCCCAAGAGGCAGGTATCCTCATTTTACAGATGTGACAGGGGTAACAGTTTAGTCCACTGATCATCACACTCTAGTTTGGAAAGGAACATGTTTTTCTCCTATGGTTGTAATTGATACATTTCAATAATAACCAACTGTTTTTACAATGCCCTAAACTGTGGAAATGGCACTATTTTATCTGCTGATTGACAAATGCCAAGTAAACTGCCTATCAGCTCTCTGATTTTACCTCTATGTTGAAGGACTGAGAAGAGGGGAACATTTTAGAACATGAAACCTGTAATTGACAGCATTCTTTGATGTTACAAATCACACAGTGTATTCCATTAGTGATATCTAGACAAGTAATGGATGGTATATTAATTAGCCTTGTCTAGGCATAGCGTTGCTGGTTTATTAGTACTATTTTTTCTTGTTTTAATTCGATACTTGGCACCTTCAAATCTTGTTTTATTTGTGCAAAAATAAACTGACCTGGCCCTTTTGTATGCCTGAGTATCTGAGTTTTCAAGGTATATTTATTTCCATGACACTACCTGCTGCTATACACATCACTTCTGAAACTCTTACTGAATTTCAAACAGTAAAACCTAAGATGATCTGTTTTAATGTCAAGTTTCCATTGCAAAGAAAATTTGTAATTTGCCTATTAATTAGCCTCCTCTGTGTAGAAGTCCTGCCTTACCATTCCCAGAATATAGATGAGGTGCACCTTCACATAAAAGTAGGTAACGAATAGGTTTATTGTCTCTTGGTAGGGCCATCAAATCTTCCATTCTTTTTAATGCATTCTTCTTTTTGGAAACCAGGTGATTTCCTTGCCACCTATAAAGTCGCTTCCTCTATGAAGAATAACTAAGCAACTATCCTTTTTCCTATTTAAAAAGTAACCTCTCAAAATCCTCATTATAGTATTAGAAGGTCAGCGATGGAAGCTGAAAGTAAAGAGCTGGCAAAAGTTATTTTGGAGTGATGTTTTAAGTCACATCTTTACCTCCAAGTGTTCTAGAATCTCTACGGGTTTATTTGGATGAAGGCCTTTCCTATGCAGAAGAATCCAAAATTCTTACACAGCAGGTTCCAAAAATCTTCTCTAGATAAAGTTGGAGGGTAGAACAATTACATAAGTAAAATCAAATGCATCCGAAGGGCAGCACTGAAGGCAGATGTCTTTGAACTCTTGCTCATGAGGAAACATAATTAGCACCTCTTTTTCAAAACAGTTCAATAAAATAAAATTGAACATGCCATACAGAAGGCAGAAAACTTAGTTTGAACTGCCTCTCGGATGCTGAATTTTATTACAAGGGTCTCTTTTCAAATGCTGAATGAACATCAAGAAAGAATCCTGTCTCTAATTTACCAAAGGAAACAAAAGGGACAGGAAAGCTTGTAGGAGAGGCAGCAAGACCAAAGAGAGCCACAACATTATGGGGTGAAAGTCTGTCCCTCACCATGGGTTACTTTAATAAGCTTGCAATAAAAAATATATCTAAAATGGCTTTTCATTTATAGTTGTATCTATGTGTGTATACACATTTGCATTTATTGCTGTGGGGGGGTTTTTGCAGTGCTAATACATAAATTCAATTCACTCTAATACTAGCTTAAAGAACAGACATCAATAGTTCTATAATTTAGGAACTAGATGAACAAGAGAAAAATATATTCTCACTCAGCTGCATGTGAAATTTAAATCTTGGGTAGATGGTAAGACACAGTCCCTTTTCTCTACTTTCTCTCCTTCACATAGTACGCCTCAGTTTATGCTCCAAGCTTAGGATAAACGTATTCCAGCTATTACCCTTTCCTCAGTGGGTCCGACTGAAGAGAAATGAAAATAAGGCCGGCATCCAGCCATGCTGCAGGGTACTCTAATACCGTATCCTGCCAAAACTACCGTAATTGTGTTGCAAACACCGATTATAAACTCCAGAGAGATGACGACATTTTGTTCTCAATAAAACTAAATGTGGAACAACATTTCAACAGAAGACATTATATAATATTTAAAAAGTGTTCTGAAGCCCACTGTCCTGAAAGAGCTATGGCAGTAGGAAGTCCCAAGTGAACCTGAGATTTAGTATCTGATGCACTGGAAAGCTGGCCAATTTGCTAAAGGACCAATGTGCCAAATAACCAATTTGCAGAATTTACAAAATGTACCGTTTACCAAAATCTTGTTTACCTATCAAGTTTGTAGCAATTCATATTGGAAAGGAAAAGTATTTTTAACAACTTTTGTGTAGCTTTATTTGACTAGATTTGAGTGTTTCATTAATTTGCTATAGCTGGACAAAATGAGGGTTGGGGACTAAAAGGTGAGGGGAGAGTCTGAAGCCTCAGGACCCTGGAGTTGTCTGGCTCCCAAGAGCTCTAGCAAAGTCTCCAGTAGGTCTTTTCCTCCACTCTCCCACCCCTGCACCTCCATTTATGAGCAGGGCAGTGCCAAGAGGACTCTGCAGAGGATGTCTGGGGCCTGGCCACAGGAGCAGAAACTGCTAAAAAGGCAGAAAAGGAGGGTGAGGTGTTTTCCCCCAAGGATTAGGTCTGAGTACTAGGGGGTGAGCAGATGCTAACTAAATGCAGAGGGAACTCTTTCCAGAAGGGCCTTTGGTCACCTCCAAGAGAGTACAGAGCCACATGGCCCTTGGGAGTGGGCAGGATGGCGAGCCCTAGGCAGTGAAGCCACGTCCATGGCCCTTGCCAGCCGTGACATGACCTGGTCAAGTAGCTTCCTTGAGTGGACTGTAGAACAGACTTCTACCAGGAGGTCAGACCCAGAAGAAATATTTGGGAATACTGGTGAGAAACACCTGGAGAGAAAGGCCAAGGTTCAGCAGCCAGGTTGGAGGGCTCCAGGACAGGACTATTGGTGTGAATAGTCTCTCATATGCACCTTTAGGCTAAAAAGAATCTGAGATATTTAGAATGACTACAACACCATAAAGACTGGCCAATTATATTTTTATTTTTTTAAATGTTTATTTGAGAGAGACAGAGAGAGAGAATATCCCAAGCAGGCTCAGCACTATCAGTGCCGAGCCCAAACTGGGGCTCAAACCCACGAACTGTGAGATCATGATCTGGGCCAAAATCAAGAGTCAGATGCTTAACTGCACTATTCATATGCCCCTGGCCAATTATCTTTTAAACACGTCTCTTGGATAAAAATAAAATCGCTTAATAGAATCAAATGGTTTATCTAAAGGAAGAGGCGTTTAAAAAATTTTTACCATAAACAACAGAGTTCTTCATAGTATATTCTTAGGAAAAGGAGGAAATTTTACACTATGTTTTGCTGAATTCTTTTATCACAGTTTCTTTCTATTCTCTCTTATTACTTTGTCATCCTACCCTCTTTGAAAAATTAAATTAGACAATCCATTTTTATAGATATAAAACCTTAGGACATTACAAGAGGACTTTTCAGACTTCAGATTTCAAAAGATAACTTAATACATCAAAGTCTGTATCTTCAGATCTTAGAATTTTTAAATTCAGTACAACTAGTTTCTATTTAAAGTTTCCCTAGTGTGTTTTCTATTTCTGAGAAATTTTATAACAAATACAGTTACTAAAAATAATCTCTTTGAAATTACAGTAACCGCATGAGAGAGATGTTGCATTCTGTACTCTCAACTTTTTTTTTAAAGCACTACCAATGTTTAAATAACCACAGATTGACTAGAAGTTTTATAAACATGGAGAACTGAAGATTCCTGAAATCTCAGAAAATCATCAAATCTTAGAATTGGAAGAGATCTCAGAAGTCTGACAGTTCTATGTATAAGTGGGGAAAAGAATAAAGGCATTAAGTGAAGGGAGATATTAATGAGAACAGCTACAGGGGCAATAATTTAGAGTTATAAGAAACTATATATATGTAGTCCATATACATTTATATGGACTTATTTATAGCTCCAAGGTACATAGGTCAGAGGTGAAGAAAACTTCAAAGACCTGACAAGGAACAGCTCTCACTTGGGAGGGCAGGAGAACAGAAGCATGAGATCAGGAGATGACTATATTTTAATGGAGGCAGTGAGGTAGACTGTGAATGTTATCAGTAAGGCTTCTAGTGGCTATCAGTAGTTAAGTTTTGGGGAAGTCAAAGTTATATCTGGATTTCCGACAGTACAGGGCGCTGTGTGTGGCACCCCTAACCCCGGTGTTGTTCAAGGGTCAACTATACTGAGCATTATCTTAACAATAGGCCACAGTAATGTCCTTCTAATTAATACCCAATAAAGAGTGAGTTCTATCTGTTGGTTAACTTAGCTACATCTTAAATGTGTGTAGGTCAACACATGAGATAAAAACACCAAACAGCAAGTAAGAGCATAAACTAAAATGAACTGGTTTATAGGGCAGGAAGAATGGTCAGAATATGAAGATTTGAATTATTAAAATTTCTGAAGTGATATAAAAAAGGATGACCTTTATGTGAGAATAACAATGTGCTTCAATTTATGCGAATGTTAAGAGCACCTAGCCAATGGGAATCAAGGCTTCATAAAAGCTCAGAACTCTCGGGCATGCTCCATCATACTTTGCTATGTCTAACACTGCCATTTTCTGTAATCGCTGCCTCTTTGCTGTTTTCAGGATAAGTGTCCCTCTCCTAGCCAAACCTTGTAAAATGTTCAAGTTGGTACACAAAGTTCCTTCAGCATAGCACAGTGAATCACTGAGCAAGAAACTATAGGAATTTAAAAAGGAAGCCTAATCTTTGCATGGATAGTATATTATGGCATGAGTGTCCTATCTTTACCAATAGAAAAGGCAAGGTAAAAGCTGCATAATAAACAAAGGTGGGAACATTAAAGGTTGGGGAGAATAGAGATAATATAAGAAAATACAAATAATCTAAATCACCTGAGCCACCAAGTTAGTGTAATCACCTACAAATACAACATACTTTACCGTTAGTCTGAGAGGGAAGTTAAATACCTAGAGAAAACAGCATTCTCCAAGTTAATGCCTCTGGGGTATTAGCCTGATAAAGAATTCTGACAAACTTGACCCCTCCATAGAGGGCCACCATTCTCCACTCATTCTCCACTGCAATGTGGCTGCAGTGGATTTGTCCCCATTTAGTCATTCAATAGTTACTAAACAGTAGAGCAGCCCTAGGAGAGAAAGAGAGGGAGAGAGAAGTCGGGGGGGGGGGGGGGGGGCNTCTACCAAACAAGATAAAATAAATTTCCAAGTTATTTGATTCTTAAATGTGGTTCAACTGTTGTAGAAGACTGCAGGGATCAGTATTGCAGGTGAAGAGATGGAGAAATGATCTCGTGGGTCTGCTCAAAAGGAGAAGAGATGGAAGTGTAGCAGGCCGTGTGGGGAGTGAGGCCGGTGCAGGCAGTGTGAGTCACCACTCTGCATGGGGCTTTAAGCTGTGGTGGGGAGTCTGGGAAGTCAGATGGGGCCTGTAGCCCAAGGTCAGAGAGCTCAGCAATACTTTCATTTGTTTTTATCGGCTTCCTTTTCTTATTTTCCAGAGCAGGTATTCCAAAATCTCATTAATCACCTCTGTGTCCCACGCACCCAACCATCATCATCACATTACCTGACCTCTGATGTGACAGAACAGTCTTCCATCAAAGCATGGCTCACTGTCTCACCACCTATTCCTTAAACCAAAATATATATTCAGGCTCAGCCTTGTTTCCTGCCTTAGCAAATGAGGAATCCTCTGTTCATTGCTTCTGTTCCTGTCCCTCATGATTTCTGAGAAAATTTGCTGTCATGAATCCATTCCACTTTCAGCTTCTCCTCTATTGAATTTTCTCTGCCTTTAAAAATACTTCCCCACCCTCCTTGATGCAGCTTCCCCTTCTAGTGACTACTCCCGCTCTGCCCTCTACTCTGCCCTCTCCTTTACCCGCAACTTCCCCGGAGGAGTCAACTACACTTGCTATCTCCACTCACACCCATCTTCACACTACTCAAATCTGGCTTCGGAAACCCCCAGTACCGAGAAATTACTCTCACCTAGATCAAAAAATACCACCTAGTTGCTGCACCCAAGGGACTCTGAAAGTAAAGATTCCATTGGCATCTAGAATTTCAGAGAAGTTGCACATGTTTCAGAGAATGAATCTATTAAAGTCCATGAACATCTGACCTTGCTAATAGACCAACTACTGCTGAAAAAGACGTAGATGAAATCAATATTTGCAAATATAAAATTGTGGCCATCTACAGCCATATACGGAAAAAGCCAAGATGTTTTCTAAAGTCTCAAAAATATTTGTAAAAACACAAATAAGACATTTGTCCCATGATTCTTTCTTAGGAAACAGCTTTGTAATTAGGATGAATCATACTTTTTCCCTTCCATATGCCACCATACAGTCTGTAAATACCTCACTCATAAATCAAAAGCAATGTTAAAAAAATGAAATGCAGTTACGTTCACAGAGTTCTTCCTTTAAACTGCACATAATTCAGAAATCTCAAAATAGGCCTCTTTGGCAATGACTATGATAATGACAAAGCCAACAGATCACACTTTATCTGAGAACAAGTAGTAAACTGCTTTCGAAGTTTCTCTAGTATTCTCTTAGAATACTGAGAAAGAACCACTTACTCCCCAGCCCCAGACTATTTATAAAGTCATAAATACTACTTTTGAAATGCCCACTATTTCTGATTCCCTTTAATTTCTACTTTGTTAGAAGTGAGGCTTCATGACAAGGAGAATGACCTCTCTAACTTCAGATCTTAACCACTACAAAAGATGAACTCTGGACTCCAGTCAGGCCAGCCTCCACTGCTGGACCTTCAACCCTCAGCATTCTCTCAATTCCTTTACCAAGTCAAAGCCTACTATTCCTCAAGAGCTAATTCAAGGTCTGGGGCACCTGGGAGGCTCAGTCAGGGTCCGACTCTTGATTTTGGCTCAGGTCATGATCTTACTGTTCATGAGATGGAGCTCTTATTTGGGTTCTGCATGGAGAGCGAGGAGCCTGCTTGGGATGCTCCCTGCCCCTCCCGGCTTGTGTTCTCTCTCAAAACAAATAAAATTAAAAAGATCTAATTCAAGATCTAATTCAATCTAACTCTCCCCCTTACTCTGCCAGCTCACTACAATGCTTCTCTACTGTATACTCATCTATGGTTTCTGTGGTACCGGATCATACACTAACTTTCTAAATGTGAGCATAGGGTGCACTCATCAGTTTTTATTCCAATGCTGTCAATAGCATGCCTTGATCACACAGTATTAAATATTAAATACGGGTCTTATCTAAGATTAAGGTTACATACATTTAACAAAACGACACTTTCTTTAGAACATTTAAATACAGGGGAGCCTGGATGTCTCAGCTGATTAAGCATCACACTTTGGCTCAGGTTATGATCTCCTAGTTCATGAGTTTGAGTCCCACATTGGGCTCTCTACTGTCAGTGCAGAGCCCATTTTCGATCCTGTCTCCTTCTCTCTACCCCTCCCTCCTCTCTCTCTCTTTCTCAAAAATGAACATTAAAAAAAGAATATTTAAATATAAACACCTTTAGTCACAATTTCAATGATAATACATTACAGGACAAATTTTTTATAATGTTTCTCTTTGCCTAAACTCTATTCACCTGTCAAGTCTAAACAAAAATCAGTTTCCTATCAAGTCTTCCTAATTTCAGCTCTTACCAGTGTCCATCTCTAACCTATTAAAATATAAGTGGTGGGTACAGTCTACCTGAATTACTATGGAAACTAATATGGGAACCAACATATTGTTTTTACTGATGAAACAGGTTATTAATTTCTTTAACATAAACTAATTGGTGAGGCACCTGGGTGGCTAGGTCAGTTAGGCATCTGACTCTTGGTTCTGGCTCAGGTCATGATCTCATGGTTTATGGGTTCAAGCCCTGCATCAGGATGTGTGTTGACAGTGCAGAGCCTGTTTGGGATTCTCTCTCCTTTTCCCTCTCCCTCTCACTGCCCCTCTCCCACTCGCATGTGGATGCTCTCTCCCCACCCCCTTCAAAATAAGTTTAAAAAAATTAATTGGTAAACTACTTGGAAACTTCATCTGGATTTACTATTATGAATCTATTGTGCTTTTTAAAATTCTGTTCTAGATAGGGAAGCAAGTAAGCCTTAGTACGTAAAAAAAGAATATGCAAAGTAATTTCCATGCATTCCCACCAGGTGTATGAAGTTGCTTTCCTGAGCAGAAGCATAGAGTGGCCAAGTGGTAGATCGTCTGTAATAATGACATCTAAGGGCAGTCTGCAAAAAAATAGGGCTACAGCTGGTTGTCCAGCTTTGAGGAACGCTGGCTCACTGGTTGAGAAGCTCAGTCAGATCTGCTGGCCCGGACCAGTGGTAACTAGCACAGCAGACACTGACTAACACTCCTTTTGCTACAATTTAGTTCATTGCTATTGTAAGTCACCAATAACTTCACACTCAGGCAGAAAAATGTAGGAAGGCCCCTGTGTCTTGACTTCTGAGGTCACTGCTAAGGTTCATGTTTGCCTAAGGCAGTTTTTCTTAGTTTGGATAACAATACGCCTTCTCTTCAAGGCCTAAGCACACATAGGCTCTAACACCTGACTGTGGCACTGTGGACCATGTTTTCCTTATGTGACCTGCTCCAGGCCCTTTCAAACCTATGAGGAAATGGGAGATACAAATCATAAACTATGAATACAAGATTTAAAAATTTTTGTACAACAGACTCCAGAGTTCTGTCACAAGTTCCTACACAAAGCCCCAAACTTCTTTCAGACTACATGTATACAGTACAAAATTACTCCAAAGAATAGACAGTGTTTGGCAATATATCCTACCACTTCAAAGAAAATAGCTTTAGCCTACCAATAAGACACACAACTCTCAATGCAAATATCTCCCATTATCATCTAAGAAACTGTGTAGCACCCACACAGCTTCAAATGCTAGGTGTTTAAAAGTCTATAATACTCATTGTCTGTAAATTCTTTTAAAACATGTTCTGTGCAATAAGGAATTACAGACAAGATGTTTACTTCACAGTACTGAAGTCTTTGTTGGAGAAGTACCTTAGTCCCCATAAACAGGCCTGTAACACGAATAAGAGAATAAAGACCAAGAAGGGCACAAATAGGACACTTGCTGTCCCAAGATTTAAGACAGCTACTATTCTCATGTAAATCTTAGAATGGAAAGAATCTAATACCATAGATTACTGTTCATTCATTATATCCAAATGAGACTATAACTGGAATAGGTACTTTATAAAACAAAACGAGAAATAAATGTAGGTCAGTGGTTACTTTAGTTTCTCTTTCAATTGCCATTTCCTCTGAAAAAGACAACTAAGCCATAATGAAAAGTATTTGGATGAAGTTATGACAGGATCAGCACCCTCAACCGGGCATGCTGAGTGTATGTGTCTGCTCTGACAGATTCTCTATGTCGGCAATCTTACCAAGTCGGAGAATACTTAGAGTGCGCTTTACGTGTTCAAATGTACTACTTGTGTTCAAATGTACTACTTCCGTACAGAGGGAATGAAAGCCATTGAAGACACACATGCTTTCCTCTCCCACATTAACTCTGTTAGGAGAAAGCAACATAATGTTAGAAACTTCCTCATATACTTTCACCTTGCCCCCCTGCAGTGTAGAGGAACCAGCTGTAACAACTGTGCCAGGACGTGCTTTGCTCAGTCCAGATTCTATGATAACGTGAGTTTGGGTGCAGTTAGCAATCCGATGATAACTGTAGGGTGCCTATGTTATGAAATATATATAATGACATTATACAGAAGTGAGATTTATGTCACATATAAAAATATACTCTGCAGGGGTGCCTGGGTGGCTCAGTAGGTTAAGCACCTGACTTCAGCTCAGGTCATGATCTCAGTTCATCAGTTCGAGCCCCGCGTCAGGCTCTGTGCTGACAGCTCAGAGCCTGGAGCCTGGTTCAGATTCTGTGTCTCCCTCTCTCTGCCCCTCCCCTGCCTGCACTCTCTTTCTCTCTCCAAAATAAACAAACATTAAAAAATATATATTTTCTGCAGAAAAAAAGAGAGAAAATGATTCATTCAGAAAGCTGTCCAGCCATTTCTCACCATTAATAAGTACACAATTTCAGTATTTAGTTTCATGTTCTTGTGGGACTGATTTTTTACCATCTATTTGAGAAAAGTAAAGGCACATGAACTTGGTTTGCATGTGCGTGTGCAGAGGCACACACTAGCGAGGTCAGTGTTATTTTAACAATACCTTTGCAATACTCAAAACAAACATCAATTCATCTAAAAACAAAGGTCCTACCAAGTGGAAAACAATACAGAGAAAGTATTTTTAATACAGAAGAAAAAAATCTGTAAAGCTAAAAGAGAAAAGATACAAACTTTTATAAATAATGGAACGGACACACACCCAGAATAAAGGAGAAACCAAGTAAAGCTTTTTTGGACAAACCCAAAAAAGAAATCTACCCATAAAGAAATTATATATTATATAAAACCAAAAGACAGTCATAAGTTCCTGTTAAGATGAATTTCTGGATTCACAGATCCAGAGGGTTTAGATTCCGGCCAACAAGTAACTTCCAGGAGAATAAATTTTGATGTTCACATTAACAGGAAACTGTAAAACATATTGCTACATGCATTTTGCATTTGCACTGAAATTCTTACAACTTGCGTCAATACAACAGTAAAAGGACAGAAAAACTGAGTGTGTATCAGCCACACGGGGACTCGAGCCTCGTGAGGGAGCAGTGCTGGTGTCCTCTACTGTTGCTCTGTAGCTCTCGCTTCTGCCTTCAGAGGGAAAGCTGACAGAACGTTTGAATGTATGTAACAATATTCTTTGCAATCAATGTACAGTCTACAGAAAGTTCTCACTCAAAGGCCATTCCATAAATTTTACTTACATAGCTTCTTCCACAACGCCGAATTCTAAAATAAACATATTTTTAAGTGTCACAGTTAAAAGCATGTTACTCTTAAGAAAATAATATAAACATTATAATGACATCAACACTTAGGCAAAGACAAGGCTTTTGAATGAGTAAAATATACCATGTATATAATTCTCACTCCCCTAAGAAAATGATAATCTAAACAATACTAGAATACATATTAATGGCGTCACAAGACCTGCAGCCATGGCCATCCTGGCCTACCTTACACACTAGTAGGCATTCATTATAGCTGGTTGGCATTAGACAAACAGTAGATAGCCCCAGGACAAGAGTTTCCTCCTACCAAAGGCAAGTAGTACAGAGACGCCCTAGGTTGCAATCATTGTCTCCGTAGCACTCTCTCAGAATCTGAAACTCACAGAGTAGGAAAGTACTGATAAACTGGGGAAACCCTAGATAAGAACCTCAATTCCATACTGGTTTTTTACATGATCAAATACCAAGATCGTGTTCATGTAAGATAAAAATAATATGCTTTTGTTAATGTCCCTTATAAAAGCATAGGTAATCTAAAAAATAAGAACAACAAAAATCAGCCTTCTGTCCTTTGGTAATTAAAAAAAAAAAAAACTGTCTTAAGATAGCATTGATTATCAAATGTCCACCTGCCTTATGTTGGCCCTGTAGCACTGCCACCAATCTCTCCTCTGTTGCAATGAGTGTGTCCGTGTGAATTAATATCTGAGTGAACGCTAGACTGAAGGTGGTGGGCCATTACTAATCAGAGGTGCATAAACCAGCATATCAAGTGCATATGTATAAGACGCTGAAAACAGATCATCTACAAAAATTTGTACAAACCCTAAATATACTGAGTACCTGTAATATTCACGATGGTGACCTAGGGCCTCAAATACAAAAATAAACAAAACACAGTATCTATCCCAAAGGAGCTCAGAGTCCAAGGGAGAGATAAAAAACAAAAACAAAAAAGATTATAAAAGAGGATGAGGGAAGTGATTAAGACAAACGTATAAATGAGGGTAAGAAGAGGGAACCCCAGTAACCTGGAGAAGCCAGGAGATTGTGTGAAGTAGAATAGTCATTTGAACTATCTTGAAGGATCACCAGGAGCTACCCAGATGACTGGAATAGTTTAGGAAAAGGAATAGCATGAGAATAGTATATTCAACATGGCTGGGCTGAAGAGAGGATGAGATGTCACAGAAAGAAACAAGTCCAGAGAGGTCAGACAGACAGGGACTGAGCTTTGGGCAATGGTCCACTGACTATGTGACTATTTTGTTAAGCACTGCAGAGGACATAATTTCAACTGTCTTATAAGAAACACTGGCCAACCTCCATTCAGAGCTGAGGTTGCCTTTGCTTCACACAGGAGGCTTCACTCAGTAGGCTCCTCAACAACTCTAAGAGAATCCTATTAGTAAAAGCCCCTGGCGCCACACTTAAGCTTGTGATACAAGATATCTGCAGAACAGATACTTTAGAAGTATCTCTTATAAACTCTGTGTGAACTAATTCTTACCCGAATCTCAGCGAGTGAAATCCCTTTTATGGAGAACGGGTCGAAGACATGCAGTCTCTCTAGACCTTTAGAGTTGAGACACTCTAAATCACACATAACCAGATGTTCTGGCCTCTAAGGAGACTGTCTTTACTGAACTGCTCTTTCTCATTCTGCTGTCAGCCACTGTGGAGGAATGCTCTGAGGCTATGTGTGACATTTAACATATGCAGTAAGGATGCTGGTCACAACAGTGCACAATGTCTTCTGTGAGGAAGACATTATATGCTAGGCCTATGCTGAAGGCTGAGGATTAAAAGGGTCAGTGAGACAGACTTGATTCTAATAGACAAGAGTGTGATAGTTAATAGATGAAATAGACAAATGATAATACAATCAGTAAAATGTCTATGCGAGGCAGGCAGACGAGGGAAAGCACTCATATGGGGAACAAAGAAGTCTAACAGCTGTGAGGGCTTCCTGACTGAGGCCAGGAGGGACCATGCCCTGGCAGGGAAGGCTCTGAGTACTGTGCACTGTGGGAATGGGAAGCGCTTCGGGAAGGCCAGGACTAAAGAGGCAATAAAGGAAAACAGAGAGAGGCCAGAAAGCTAAGCAAGGACCAGGTCATGGAGGGCCTGGAAAATCATGCTTAAGATAAGCAGATGGTTAAAAAATGTTTATTTCTTGGGGCGCCTGGGTGGCTCAGTCGGTTAAGTGTTCGACTTAAGCTCAGGTCATGATCTCATGGTTCATGGGTTCAAGCCCCGTATCGGGCTCTGTGCTGACAACTAGCTCAGAGCCTGGAGCCTGTTTCAGATTCTGTGTCTCCCTCTCTCTCTGACCCTCCCCTGCTCATGCTGTCTCTCTTTCTCAGAAATAAATAAAACATTTAAAAAATGTTTACTTCTTTATTTTGATAGAGAGCACAAGAGGGGGAGGAGCAGGGAGAAAGAGAAAACCCCAAGCAGGCTCCATGCTATCAGCACAGAGCCTGACCCAGGGCTCAATCTCACAATCATGACATCATGACCTGAGCTGAAATCAACAGTTGGACACTTAACAGACTGAACCACCTAGCTGCCCCTAAAGAAAGCAGATTTAACCTTGGAGCATTGTAAAACCAAGGACAAGTTTCGGCCAGGAGCAGACACAGTCAGATTTGCACCATAACGTTTATTGAGTGCTTGCTCTTTTCTAGACACTGTGCTAAGTGCTTTGTGTACTGTATGGAGTCCTTAAACAGTCCTACAAAGTAAGCACTGTTATTCCATTTTACAGATGACGATATAAGGCTTGCTGAGTGACACTGCTAATTCCAGTGATGCCAGGGTTCTATCCCAGGTCTTCTGACTCTGGAGCCTGAGCACCTAACTTAGTGTGCTGCCACCCTCATTTAGCAAAAGGCTGGGCATTCCAGTACAACATGGAGAAAGGACTTGTTAAGGCAAGCCCAGAATTAGGCCAACCAGCTGAGCCGCTATGTGGTAACTCGGGGGACATATGATGGCAGGGAAAATGAAAAGATAAGAATGAATTTGAGTGAGAGTAAAGAGGGAATCCAAAGGCCCTGGTTGGGATCTCACTGCATGTGTGAGAAGCTGCGGCGGCAGGGGGTAGGAATCCAAGAATGACGCCCAGGCTGTAACTTGAGTGAATGAGTCGATGATAAGCAGCAGGTAAGGCGAAGGCTCCACAGCTAGATTCCTAGCTCTGTCATTTCAAAGGTGGAAATCTTGGACTATTACTTAACCTCTCTGTAGCTTGATTTCCTCATGCATAAAATGAAGATGATGATAAAACCTCCTCTAAGAATGAGATGATTTAGATCATGTGAAGCACTTAGAATAATCTTGGCACATAAGTACACAATCTCAGCTATTATTACCATTATCCTCATTACAGTGCCAGCATCTGGTGGTGGGGAACAGCAGTGTAGTGGAAATGACAAGTTCCACTTTCAACACTGAAGTGCCTACAGCACCTCCAAATGGCAAAGGTCACACGTATGGCTCTGCACTAAGAAAGGGCTTTAGGAACAAAAGATTTAGACTCAAGCCAAGAGCATATGGAATGATCATTTAAACCACCGACCTAAGTGACATGGAGTGGGAGAACAAAGGAACCCGAGAAGTCTGATAAGGAAAACAGATACTTAAGGGACACCCCGGAAAGAAGAGTCTGCAAAAGAGTCTTGAGAAGTGGCGAGATGTAGGAGAAAACATGAGAAGCCCAAGGGAGAAAGTATTTCAAGAAGAATCTACAGTGCCAGCTGTTGCTAGCAGGAGAAGTAAGATATGGATGGAAAAGTATTCAATGGATTTAGTGATAAAATCTTTGACCTAATGGTCTATGTGACATGGCCACTGTTGTCCTTTTAGAAAGCTAAGAAGTAAAATGTATTAGAGCAGCTATTAATCACAGGTCCACTATGCTAACTAAGTCCTATTAGGGAGGACAAAGATACTCAGTTCAGATGACTGCCAGCACTGGAAATAGGGATGGACCCTTAGAAGATCAGTATTTGGAGATTAAAGAAAAGACCAAAGCACTACAGGTTTTAGCCCAGACAGACTTAACTAGAGGCATAATTCAGAAAGCACAAGGCACGGTTAAGAAGAGTCAATGAATTCAAATACGTTGGCTCGTGTGGCATGAAGGAGGTAGGGGGGGATGGGGGTTCTGAGTGGTAAAATTTAAAAAGAAGATTGGAACCGTATTATAGAAAAGTCTGACCAAGGAATATGGAAGTGATGCAACTATTTAAATGCCTTACTTCCCTGGAAAATGCCTAATTAGTCTTTAATTCTCAGCTCCTATGCCACCTCTTCAGTGTCACTTTAGGTAAAGATGAACTAACCTTTATGTCCTGAAGATACTTTCTATCCCCATCTTAGGGCACTGCATCATGAGGTTTCCTAAACTGCATGAGACTCACGGGAATGGGCTATGTCCTGGAACCTGTGTCTTGCAGGCCAAACAACGTATGTGCCCACGAAACATGTTCTGAACAAATAAACACATACACAATTATACCGGAGCAGCATTTGATGAAGACTGACTGAGAGCTAAGCAATATGGATTAGCAAAGAAGAAACCAGAGGCAGACCAGTCAGAACGCCGGGAAGTAAAGAGGAGAAGTACTGGGATCCCACCTATTCAGGCCATTGTGGAAACGCAGAAAGGTGGGATGTCTCTCTAAAGGGCAGTAGCAGTAGAATTTGGTGGCCGATTGAAATAGGACAGAAAATAGGAATACAATTTTTTTAAAAACATGTATACCCTTTGACTCCTTAATTAGACTTGGAAATATATCCCAAGGGAATAATTACAGAGATTTATGAATACTTTGGTGTTATTTATAAGGGTGGTAAACTGCAAACAATTTTAACTTTGAACAATGGAGGACTAGTTAAATAAATAGTGGTCCTTCTATCTGATCTATGCACACATTACATATACTTATAAAAATTATGCAAGGATAATGAAAAAACATGGACATTATAATAAGTTTTAAAAATGTTTCTAAAAAAATATGATCAGACTTAATTTTGTTTGCTATCTATGAATACATGTGGAAAAACACAAGGTATACCAGGCCCACATCAGGTATTTCTGAGATGTGACTGTCCAGGCTGTAGGTACCTTTTTCTTCTTTATAATTAGCTTTCCAATTTTTTTTTATAATAGATATATTGTTTTTATAATTTAAAAAATCCCATTTTTACAGGAAGTGAGTTAGTATTGAGAAAAATCAAGTCATCAGGCTATTTTTTTGAGGCTTGGTGGCAAAAGAAAATGATGCAACCACAATCTGAAAGAACAGTAGGAGTGTCATGTTTCTTTGTTTTGCCTTAAGGACTAGAGATAAGAAGGAGCAGATAAATATAGGAACCAGAAAAATGGCATGCTTTACAAAAAGGAAGCACTTGATGTATTTTTCCATTTAAACAAAATGCACAGTATAGCCAAGGATACCAGGGAGAAGTCTTGGAAAGAGAAGAAACAGGAAAAAAAATCCTACAGAGAATACATTTTTGTAGCACCTGGCACAGAAAAACTGTTAACTTACTACACAGTGAGAAGAAAACAGGCTTCGGCATCAAATGGAGCAGAGCTGAAATCGTGTACCACTCAGCAGCTGTGACCCTGGGCAAGTCGCTAAAGTGAGTCCATCTCCTCAGGGATGGCATGCGGCAAAGCACTGCCTCATGCAGCCATGGGAATGAAATGATCTGTATGACAATGACTCGTGGGGTAGACATGAGCTCAGGACCCCACCACCGGACTTTTATTCATTCAGCAGCTCTGAGCCCAGACCTGATCATCTGTTTTCAATAGCTCCCTGGGTGTTAGTACTGCGTGGGCAGGGTAGAGAAACAGGTGAACCACTCAGTGCCTGGCACGTGGTAGGTACTTGTTAGATGCTATTTTTACATAGAGAACGAGGGCTTCTGTCACTTTTCATTACCACAATGCCAAGACCTGTCCTAAATGAGCAGCTCAGATTTTCTGCTACGTAAGGGAACTAAAATGAACAAAGAAAACAACAGAAATATCATTAAAAATCTAAAGGCATACCATGCATTCAGAGATTCAACTTGAAAGGCTCCAAAGGTCCTTGACATATAATCACATATAATTTTGCTGAGGAAAATTTAAACCATTTCTGCTTCATGAGGTGTAGGACCAAGTCATTTAGTTGATCCACATGCTTTCTCACTGTTCAGTACCCAGGCTCATTTAGGTTTGCTGTATTCTATTCATCATCATAAATAGATAAAAACATTGTTCTTTGTAAAACAGTCTCAGAGCCAATTGCTATGCTACAGAGATATTTGCAAATTTGGGGAAATGGAAAAGGTTTCAGAAAATATTCTAGCAAATGTCAAAGATCTACTGTATAATTACATTTTTTAAACATAAGGGAAAGATCTTATCCTTTTTCATAGTTTCCAGCAATAAAAAGTCACATGAAAAGGTCAGAGTGCATGCATGGCATTTAATGCATCCAATATTTCAACAGTTTTTCTGTCTGCCTTTCTTCCTGGCCTCCTAGAATATGCTAGCTGTTAGGAAGGGTCACGGAAAGGCAACCCTGGGGGAGGCTCACTGTTCATCAAGTAGGATAAATGCAATGTGAGCAACAGAGAGCGATGGCTCTGCTGGCCATCTTTGGCCCCCCAAAGATGCCTCTAAATACATCCACTAGAGGCAAGAAACAGAATGGATTGTTAGTTGTACATGGAGCAAAAAGTCCAAGAAATTAAAACACTCTGAAAACACTGAGGACTGAGCTACCTATGACTGGTGTACTGTCCAAGTGCCAACTTTCTTGGATCAAATGAGAACTATCATAGGCCAAAATGAGGGAGCCAAACACAGGACTACCAGATACTACATATGTAATCTTGGGGGCTCAAGTATGCAATTCTCTCTCCCTGACTACAGACTGAAGAGATCTTATTGGATGTGCTGATCCAAATGACCCAGTGGGAATTTATCTTTTCCTTAGTGACTAACCCTATATCTCCTACATTAGTAGAAATAAAGCATCTTTCATATTTAGAACATAAACATAAAAGCTAAATATGGATTATCTTGGAATTTAAAAACCCAAAACTTGAGGTGCCTGGGTGGCCCAGTCAGTTAAGCGCCTGACTTGGGCTCAGGTCATGATCTTGTGGTGAGTTCGTTCCGCACATCAGGGTCTGTACTGACAGCTCAGAGCCTGGAGACTGCTTCGGATTCTGTGTCTCCCTCTCTCTCTCTGCCCCTCCCCTGCTCACACTCTGTCTCTCTCTCTCAAAAATGAATAAACATTAAAAAATCATTTTTAAAAACCCAAAACTTAAATAGATCTATATGATGTTTTAGAGTCTTACCACATGAGCTGCTGCTTGAATGACTTCAGCTAGAAATGGATATCTAAAAACATGACTATTTGGGGGCAGGATTTAAGTTTTTCAGCAATGGCTCCAAACAACCTTCTTATAGTCTATTATTCTATAGTACAAGTCTTCAGCTCAATCACATTCATTGTGCCTAGTTTACTGCACAGCCTCATACTGGCCCAAACTCTATGCCCTTTCTTGACTCTCTTCCTATCTCATCCTCAGCCTTCTTTGTTTCTGCCTCTCCAAATCACATATAGTCTTGAAAGTCCAAAGAGGAATTAAGCTTCTTAAAGAAGTGAAGTGTTTCAATACTATATGATCTCTCTTTAGTGAACACTACTAGAATTATTCAAAATGTTTATATGCTATATACCATAAAATTTAGCATGTAATGTACTATTTTTTAAGATTTTTCTAGGTGTATTCATATCTACCCAAGAAGACTGTAAACTTCTAGGTGAGGTCTACCAGTTTATTAAATGTTTATTTAATGTTTACCAGTTTATTAAAGGATATGATAAAGTTTATTTAATGTTTACCAGTTTATTAAAGGATATGATAAAGTATACAGCCAGAGGAAGAGATACATAGGGTCGGGGAGATCAGGGAGGGTCCCAAGCATAGCAGCTGTCCCTGTGGAGATGGGTCAGTTTTATTTCCAGTATATAGATGTGCTCACTAAGCAAGGTCATTTTTTAAACAAGACATACCCTCAAACAAATATGAAGTGTTTTGTACTCACTCCCAACCACTGTAACCTAACTTCAAGTGTTTCAAATGTACACATTTGTGCCGCCTAATGGTGAAAGTAATTACTGCATGGTTACAACTTAGTAATTGGCTTATAAAACACTGAATGAAATAAAATAATGGTGGGACCAAATCTTTATTTAAAATCAAAAAAGAAGAAAGCTATTGTTAAAAATGATGAAGCACCAGGGGTGCCTGGGTGGCTTGGTTGATTGGGTGTCTGACTTCAGCTCAGGTCATGATCTTGCAGTTTATGGATTTAAGCCCCACATTGGGCTCTGTGCTGACGGCTCAGAGCCTAGAGCCTGCTTCAGATTCTATGTCTCTCTCTCCCTCTCTCTCTCTCTCTGCCTCTCCCCTTCTCATGCGCTCTCTCTCTCTCTCTCAAAAATAATAAATAAACATTAAAGAAAAATTTTTTAAATGATAAAGCACCAGAGATGATAATATAACTAACTTTTGGTGGGAATGAGTTACAAGTTTAAACTTATCTGATAAATTTATTACAGCTGTCAATGAAAAAAAAAACTTTTTCATGTAAAGGCCTTTTTTCTCTAAGCTAGAAAACTTTTGCGTGTGGGTTAACATAGTACCAAAAAACCCCCATATAATCACATACTGAAAGGTTGTGATTAGAAGTAGATCTGAAATCATCCATGACAGACAGTCTGTCAGTGTAATATATACTTAGAAGAACATGCTAGGACACTAGGCTTGTCTTATTTTTCAGATAAAAGGCAAAAAAAAAATTAACCATGTACAGCACTTTCCATACCCTCAAGAAGGTTATGGTCTAATAAGAGTATAAAGCAAACACATTAATGGTGAAGTTTAAGGTATTCAGGGGAAATCTTTTGCAGTCACCACTACAGGAATAACACATCTGTATAACATTATATAATGGGTGCTATATTTCACGGTATGCATGTGTCTTCTAAATGTGCGTAATTTCCGTGAACTATACTCTGAACAGAGGTGCAGAAGCTACTTTTCCATGTTTTGCATTTTCATTTATTCAGTCTTTCCCGGTAGAAGTTCATCCTTAGTTTCTTGATGTCCTAAACTTCTCATGTGCCCATTACTGCTGATTGCCAAACAGATGTCAGCAACACTGAATTTAGTTATATGTGTGAGGAGTGAAGATGATACTTTATGGTAATTCCTTTTACCATGCGGTTTTCTAGGATTCCACTGGAATAATTTATTTATATAGTCATTTGTTTTAACAGAGAGCTTCTTTTTCATATAAGTGATTATCAAAAGCAAATCTCAGGGACCTAAAGATCAGAAAGTTGGGCCTGGCCTTTTCAGAGGCTTCAATTCATTTCTAAGATCCTCCTATCTTTGATGAAACTTTTGATGTTTACTTGATACCACCCCTCGTCCCCCAAAAGTAGAGTTGCCCTTGACTCTCCCCTCCCCTGTCATCCTAGGCAGAACCATAACCTCCTCTTTCGGGACTACCATCCCTCCATGATCTGGCCATTTAGCTGCTGCTTTTTTTTTTTTTCTTTTTAAAAATCTTTTTTGAGTAAAACCATTCAGTTCACTATTAGTAGAAAAGTGCTTTGTGGAGACTTTGTTAACTAAGATCACACTACAAATACAAGAGGCATGGGGAGCACCTGGGTGACTCAGTCAGTCGGGCGTCTGACTTTAGCTGAGGCCATGATCTCACCGCTCCTGAGTGTGAGCCTCATGTCAAGCTCTATGCTGAAAGCTCAGAGCCTGGAGCCTACTTCAGATTCTGTGTCTCCTACTCTCTCTGCCCCTCCCCTGCTTGCTTTCTGTCTCTTTCTCTCTCAAAAATGAAACATTAGAAACAATTTTTTAAAAAAGAACATGGGAGGGGCGCCTGGGTGGCTTAGTCGGTTGAGCGTCCGACTTTCGCTTAGGTCATGATCTCGCGGTTCGTGGGTTCGAGCCCTGCATCGGGCTCTGTGCTGACTGCCAGCTCAGAGCCTGGAGCCTACTTCAGATTCTGTGTCTCCTACTCTCTCTGCCCCTCCCCTGCTCACGCTGTCTCTCTCTCTCTCTCCTAGAAATAAATAAAACATTTAAAAAAAAAAAAAAGAACATGGGATATTCAGTCAAAGGAACCAGATTTTAATAACTCTGACAAGCTTCTTCACCTCAATTTCTGCTTCAGTCTTTTCCTACAAGTTAAATATTAATAATGTTAACTACTATGTATGGTTATTGTCAAGATTAGTTGACCTCAGGCATATGAAATACTTGGCTCAATGGTACTTACTAAATGCTCAATATACGTTAGTTTCTGTCATATTTCTTATTATTACAATGTACAGATTCTATTCTGGTTTTCTAACTGAAGTAAATAGAACCATCTAACTGTGTTTCTCTTTTTTCTGATATGGTGGGTAGGGAGAATCCATTGCCCGTTCTAGCAGGAAAAATTACACACTGGTTATTGACTAGTACTCTGAGTGATGACTAAGTAACACACATTCCCCCAAAGTTATACATCAGCTTGCTTCTGAAATATTTTCCAGATCTCAGAACAGAAAGATCTACAGATATATCCTTATCCACTTAAATAATCTATTATCCTGCCTACATTTAGGAAGATTTTTTTTTAGCAAAAGATGTGTTCCAACAGCATGCTTGTATTTACAGAGAAATCCATTAGATGAATGTGTTCCATGATGTCAGAAATACCTTCAAAGAAATCATTAAATACTATAAGCTATCAGATTAGTGAGGAAATAGAAAACATATTATTGAATGAGAAGGGTGAGCCTAAGCTGGAGGCTACAGTTAAGTGGTACCACATATTAAAACAAAAACAACAACAAAAAACCCATCACCACTTTAATGTCTTGGTGCCTCCCTGTCCCATTTGGTAGGCAGGAAGAACTGTGGTCTCCAGGAGTTTCGCTGGGTAGATGGACACTCGGTCTTCATATACAGTTGACCGTCAAGCCCATAAATCCATTTCACATTAGTTATAACCACAGAATTTCAAGAGTAAGCCAAACTAATAGGAACAACATTTTTGGTTTACTATACCAATGTAATTTTAGATTGACTATGTTTTTTAAAATCATGGGTATTTAGTTGTAAAGATGTTTCATCCTGGCAGAGTTCATTAACTAAGATTATACTTTGTATCTTAAAGCACATTTAACCCTAAAGGAACAACAACAATGCCATTAGAGAAAGATAAAAGAACTTTATACCTTTTCTAATATAATGGTTCAACATCTTTCATGTTAATCCACAAGCAGTTTTACGACAATGCAGCAATAATCAGATGAAGATAATTTGTCACAGATGCCACCATCATACAATATGGCTTGGTAGAAATCAGGGTGGAGAGCAGAAATACATAAACAAGATTTTTCTTCTACTAGGTGACTCTGGGCTTTAAATCCTTCTTATAAGATTCACTTCAGCATGTTTCTGGATAGCTCCTGTTCCATATATATTCCTAAGTGTTATATGTCTCTACATATGTATATATCGATATACTAACAATACAAATATGCAGCAATAAGATGTACAATTGGTTTTTACATAACAAATATGAAAAGTAAACATTTAAATGGATGGGATATCATCAATGGAATCACCTTGTCCTGATATGCCCATAAACAGACACAACTCTTGAGGCCATGTGAGGTAGTAGTATGAGCTACAAAGTAGGAAGCAGAAGAATGAGGTTCCATCCCTGACTACAGAAATTTACTAAGCACCGTGGATGTCAGTTCTACTTAACTATAGATTGGAGGAAGCAGTCAGTACTTGCCTTCCTACCAACCAGAATCATTTGCTGGAATGTGTGGAATAATGAATGCAAAAATATTTTATAAGTTTTAAAGAACAATAGTGTAAGTGTCAAGATGCTTTCAAAATAGTTTTGCTACTTTGAAAAAATTTTAAAAAGAGAAGGATAGTCTAATTATATTATTTTCTGTTATTCCAAGAGGAGAAAATTTTTTTTATAAAGATATCTTTGATATTTGATAAATAATACATAATAAGACAGTTTAGTGCATGGGGTCAACTTAGTATAAATGACAGTATCTTGTATCTTGAGAAAAAAATACGAAAGTGCTTTGTATATTCTAAAGGGCTACATATAAAGTTTAGCAACTGTTGCCACTTACATAAGAACACAGCCTTTTTATGGGTGCTTACCTTCTCTTAGACGGTCTACGACAAAAGTGAAGCCTGTAGTTCTTGGGTGCAAGACATATTCATATTTCTGAAGCCCATTCTTTTCAGCAAAATCATTACTTCGAGCTTTGCTGTTTTCTAAACATAACAACAAACTATTAGAAGCCATAAAATAAAGATAAGTGAGATAATGAAACCATGAAGGAATTCTTTGATAAAACGGCAGCTAATGAATCTGTAAGTACTGAATATAGCATTACTGAGTTAAATGAGAAGATACAAACACTGCACCCCCTAACAAAGATCCTAGAGTTTTGGGAATTTTGAAATTTTTATAACGTATTAAATAGGACTTTTTAGAATGTTTCCTGAAATTCATATTCAACTCTTTAAAATTCTTTAAGGGAGTTCATAAAATTGTCAATATACGATGAAAACTTAAGTACAAATAAAATGCTAACAAACAAATTTTCATAAAATAGTCTTTAACATAAAAATTGAAATACTAAAAGAGACTAATAAAAATAAAATACTTTAAATAAAACATAAGGACCTCTACACTCAGAAAAAACAAGTAGTAAATATGCCAAGTATATCACATCAACATTTTTTTTTAACCCAGTAATTTAGGGCTTCGATGCAAAGTGAAATATCTGCCCCACTCAGGCATGGAGCATGCTAATATTACTAACCAAAACCACTCCCCAACAGAATGGGCACACGATTAGCACATCGTGTACAAACATCTGAACATGGTTTGGCTGAATATAGTTACAGAGTCAAGTATATGTTCCAATTGTTGGCAAAAGCTGCTTTTTCCATTCCATGAGGTAACTTTATAAGTTCCAAGAAGAACCAAACCCATTATTCAGCAAATATATTTGGAAAAAGTAGTGTTCAGAAATTTGGCCTCAACTGCTGGGAGAGATCATGAAATACCTTCTGATGACAGCAGATGTTAGAATCCGCAACTTTCAGCTGCATCCTAAAATTTATAGACTATTCCAAGTCAGAAGAAAAAAAAATTCTCTATATAAACCCAGCCTTCCTTGGAATAAATTTAAGATCATGGAGTCCTCGACCTCAAAATGCCATAGATGAATTCCACAACACTAAAATATTCAAAGAATACCCCTCTAAAAGGTGTTACACTATTTTATAATTGAAAAATCGAGTCAAAGAACTGAATACCCACAGTCCCTAGTAAGAGAAAAGTACAGGCTGTAAACACGAAAGGGAATAAGCTCTTCTCACATTCATTTGAGAATATCCCACGCATTGGACTCCAAAACAGTTTTTGATACACAGCTAGGAGGCCCTTCCATGGAATGAGGAGTTCCAGGGACACTACAAAGATGAGTATTAACTACTCTTCAGTTTCCACTTCCGGTTCATCATAGACTCCGGGGGTTGGAAGACAAAACTGAACTCTGTCGTAGAATGGGAACACAAGTAGTTTTAAAGACATGCCATCAGTGTGAGGAGGTAGAGATAATCTGAGACACAAAGAGATTAGAGATGCAGATTTTTCCTTCCACCCCACTTGATCTACCCACCCCTGGACTCTGATTGTTAGTAAGTATACCAGCCTCCCTCTTTTGGACCGGAGCCTCCTGTCTCATCAGCTCACTGCTGGGAACACGCCAGTGCCAGCTCCCCTTCCAAGCGGAGTTGACTACCGGCCACTCTGATTCTCAAACCAGTGAGGCCATGTTTCTACTTCAGGGTCTGTGCAGGCATTGCTTCCCCTACCCGGAATGCCTTGTGCCCAGATATCTGCAAGGTTTTCTGCTTCATTCAGATAGTCTCTACTTAGACAGATATGTAAGCAGCTTCTTTTGACAAACTTATATAAGAGTGCCCTATGCCCTATCTATTCCTCTCCCTGCCCTTATCTTGCTTTATTTCTCTGTACGGCATTTATGAACACCTGACATATTTTTATTAACTGGTTGGTTTTTCATTTTGTCTTTCCTCATAAAATGTAAGCTTCATGAAAGTAGGGGCTTTGTTTTGTGTATAAAGCTTTGGGTATTCACATTTATTAAATGAAGTTTTGTGTACAAAGTGTTCAATTACATGAAATATTATAATTGTTAAAACCGAGAAAAACTTTTCTTTCCAAATCACAGACACAGAACTCAAAATTACAGTATACCAATTGTTATGGTTAAGTTTATTTATCAAACTGGCATAGCCAGATAGTTGGTCCAATATTACTCTAGATGTTTCTGTGAAGGTATTTTTCAAGGAGATTAATATTTAAATCATAAGACTTTGCATAAACAGATTATTCTCCATAATACGGGTGAGCCATGTCCAATCACTTAAAGGCCTTAACAGAAAAAGACTAACCTTCTCAAGCAAGAAAGAGTTCAGTCAGGCAGATGGCCTCTGGACTTGAACTGCAACTCTTCCCTGGGTCATCAGCCTACTAACTAACACTACAGATTTTTGACTCAATAAACCTCCACAACCACGTGAGTCAGTTCCTTAAAATAAAGCCCCAATTCCCATCACAATTTCTTTCCATTTCAATCTTTCTCCATACACACACACACACACACACACACACACACCCCTGTCGGTTCTGTTTTTCTGGACAACCCTAATTAAATAAACCAATATAATATAAAACTGTCCAACCTTTAATACATGTGTTTTCAAGGAATAAATAATGATAGAGATAATATCACATTAAGTGCAAAGAAAAGTATAATTCCAATTTCTCAAGTGTTCAAAATTATGTGTGTACACATGCACATATATTTGTGTGTGTGTGTGTATGTGTGTGTGTGCATGTGTGTGACCAAATGACCCAAAAGCAATGGACCAAAATTATAATAGTGTCTGTCTATAGGCAGTGGGATTATAATTTTTGTGCTCTCTTCTATGTTTCTAAATTTCCCCAAATTCAACCTATGACTTCCATAGGCAAGAAAAAAAGTTATAACCAATAGTAACATACAATGATAAAATATATGTAAACTTATATTTAAAACATTAACTTGAAAATGTTGCAAGCCAGCTGGACTCTGAACTTATAGAAGGTTATAAAACATTCCCTTCAGGCTTAAAAAAAAGTTTCGAGCTAACTATGGTAACTAGAAACAACTTTGAATTAACAGGTACTTTTTCAAAGATAATCAATTATCTGAACTCAAAAAGACCTGTATAATCCTGTTAAAAAAAACTTCTGAAAGCTTCAGGATCTGAAAGCTTCAGGATCTCTATTTGGCAAACAGTCTAGCTTTCGTAAGTTGGCCTTTAAAACTGCAAATATCATTTTAACTTAAAAAATAGACAACCACATCATGTAATGGTGAGCACTCTGGACCCTGAAAATATGCAACAAGATGTTAAGTTCATTATGTAAAAGAAAAACTTGAGAACAAATATAGACTGAAAAAAGTTTTAAATATATACTTTATAGGTTCTGAAGATCTAATATATAAACATTTTAACACTAATATACCATAAAGTCACAGCAATCTGGAAACTTTTTTTCTGTTAGCTTTTAATGACTAAATAACTTCTAAAGTTGCCATTCTTTAATGTACATTTTGGCACTGCAAATATAAATCAATCTATCACTTCAGAAAATTACCTTTTATAATATAGCTGATCTTTCAATGACCAAATATATTCTACTTTTTAAGGTTTATTTTGAAAGAGAGAGCATGCAAGTATGAGTGGGGGAAGGGCAGAGAGCAGGGGGAGGGGAGGAGAGAGAGAAAGAGAAAGAGAGAGAGAGAGAGAGAGAGAGATACAGAATCCCAAGCAGGCTCCACACTGTCAGTGCAAAGCCTGATGTGAGATCATGACCTGAGCCAAGATCAAGAGTTGGATACTTAACTGACTGAGCCACCTGGGCACCCCAAAGTATTATACATTCTTAACTGTAAGATTTCAATATGGCTGGCTGTCCATGATAATTTCCTAATGATAGTTTAGTTCTGGGAATCATTTAATTTACAAGCTACAGGACATTTTCAAACTTAAACAATATGCATCCAATATTATCCTCAGTATTATCCTCTGTGATCCAACTACTTTTAGGATTTTAACTATATAGTAAACCTATATAGTAAGCATATATTTTAGTACAAAATAGTATTGAATAAAAATTGCCATGGTTCACTTAGCTCAGTTCCATCCAAACATAGAAGTCTTCCTTGGTATCAATGGTGAATGTTGCCCAAATATCTGAATGTTCCTCATTAACATATTATGGCTTAGTCATCCATTCACTTAAATAGTTGTATAATATATACTTTTTATCTTGAACTCTGTTTGTGGGTATTGGGTTCCATAAATTATTATGTCCACACAGTGAATTAGTATGTTAATTTACATGTTCTCCCCTCTTAAGCTCTAAAGGTTCCCCTTCTCAGGGGATCTGGTATTGAGGATTTGGAAGACAAGTTCATGTTCTGTCTCTCCATACTATTTGTGAGTTTCAGACTTCAGTCTGTTTTCTCTTCTACAGCAGACCTTTATCCACCAGATCCTTCCCAAATTCTGCTCTATCTTTCTTGAAGTATCCAGGTTACTAACAGCTTTAAAATTTTGCTCTTTGAATCAGATTCTACAGAACTGCTTCCTGTCCAAGCTTACCCCACCCTGACAATATTCAACCAAAACAGTTCTTCTGTCTTCAATGCTAGACTGCAGTAGGCGGCTTCACCTGCAAAAATGATCTGTACTTTAAAAACGTGTGAGAACTGCTGATTTAGAAGAATAAAAGACTGTATTTTGTTTTTCATCTTGTAAAGAATTCCTTGAGATTCACTGGTATTCTTGGCCTATCCATGTAGTTTAATAACTGGGAAGGCACAAAAGTCCTAAATATGTCCTGTGTCGCTCCACAAATCAGCGGTAGCTGAATTTTCTTGAGGACAGGACAAAGCCTTTCCTGCTTATAGTAGGAAATAGTAGGGATAAAACTTTAAAATATCCGGATAAAGGCAAAATATTAACTTAAATCAACAATAAATTAATGGATTACCATCATATGCTTTTCTTATAAAAAAGAAGTTGAGAAAAAAGGGCTTAATAGATAAATATAAATATCTTGAAAGAGGACAGAGAATATATAGAACAGGAAGGGGATTTTAAAATTAGCCTTTATTCTTAAGATTTCTTGGGCATGTGTATGTGTGTGTGTGTGTGTGTTTCCATACAAATTATATACAATTATATAAAAAGCTGATCTTTAAAATATATAGTGAGACTTAAAACATAAAGCTCAGGGTGCCTGGGTGGCTCAGGTGGTTGAGTGTCTTACTGTGGATTTTCAGCCCAGAGTCTTGAGATCAAGCTCCACACTGGGCTCCAGCACCAAGTGTAGAGACTGCTTGAGATTCTCTCTCTCTCTCTCTCTCTCTGCCTCTGTCTCTCTCCCCCACTCATGCTCTTTCTCTCTGTCTAAAATAAATAAAATACTATAATTAAAAATAAAATAAAAACATAAAGCTCTAGGATGGCAAGTAGGAGCAGTAATGGCTTCTTGGAGTTTCCCATCATCAATTCTATGGTCTGGAAACCAGGAATTCTAGGTTCTAACGTGCTATTGATGAACTGAGTGAGTGGCCTTAGTGGTGGGCCATTAATCTTAGTTCAATTGCTTCATGTGAGGAATTAGAAGTTTAGACTAAATTGTTTCTAAGTTCCTTCATGTTTTAAAAATCTGCGATCTAATCCCAGGCTACCTACCTGTGAGATCAGTCCCCTCTGGGAATATGAGGAGTTGAAGTGGTTCACGGATATCACAGAAATAATCAATCATGTCTTCAAAATGGCTCTTGTCATCTTTCCATTTCCTATGAATGAAGATATAGGCAGCAGCCTGCATGGCCCAACCTAGAATCAATTTAACAAGTATTTACATATAATTTTATTGCCAATATCCACATATTATTGAATATTTCGATTTTTTTACTATGAACTATTTACTATCCTAATAAGCACCTCATGATATACCTTGGGTTAAATAACACCTATACCAGAGAATATTCTTAAAGGTTTTGCAAAATTCTCAAAAACTTTTCAAGCCAAGCTTACCTATTAAAATAGCAAGGAAAAAAAGTTCCCTAATATTTATCAGTAACTCGTCCAAAGTTTTAACAATCCTAACCAGATATTTTAACCAAGGTACCTACAAGAGATACACACAACATGTTGTCAGACTTACAAAACAGTAAGTAAGGACTGTTCTCAAGTCATGCATACAAGCATTCTCTTTAATATTTCCCATTCTGTACTACTTGATCTCTAAATTCAACTATTATTTTCAATGCTAGCCACTTCTTTAGATTTTACTGAAAAGAGAAAATGTGTAATGGATACTAAACACACTAACCAGAATATACACTGTGATCACACTCCCTTTATATTTAGGGCAAATCAACTTTGCTACTAAAGAGGTAGTCAGCTTTGGACGAGCCATATTTAACCTAACCAGCCATCCCACCCTGGCCAGAAATGACTAAAACTAATGTGGTAAATAGCTGACTTAAGGCAGCCAATCTATAGTCCGTTCAATAGTCTCTGAAGCATGAAAACACTTGGCCCAAACACAGTAACTCTCGTGGCCAATGTTCTCTCGCAGAAATTTTACTTGGGACCATGGAGAGAAAGCACTGGCAATATAAAGGTAAATGGATATATAAAAAAGCTGATATTATGACAGCAGCAGCTGAGGGAAAATAAAAATAGCACACTAGTAAAGATCTAAAAATCTTGCTGCTGAAGTGCCTAAAGCTGACTGTAATCCAGAACAGAAGACAGTTTTAGTCTCCACAAGCGCTGGCCAGTCTATGGATCCGCCTCTGGGGTATCCACAAGAGTCCGTCTCCCTTACAGGCCAGTGCATCTCTGCAGTAAGTGGTAGTTCTTTGCAAACAAAGAACACGACTAAAACAGTAGTTTTAAAGCATCATTTGGTAAAGACATTGGCACCCTGGGAAGATATAAAAGGATCATTAAATCATTTGCCAATGATTTTAAAAATCGTAAGACTATTTGGTTTGAAGAAGTCCAAGCTAGAATACTGGAGTCTACAAATGCAAATGAACATCCACCCAACAACCACTTTGGTATAGGTCTTGCTGCTGTACACCCAATTACTAGTTACGGACGGTGCTGCCAGTCCTACCCGTCAGTACTGGACTTGATCCCACACCTGGCCCTCCCACACATCTTTCCTCCTTCACCTGAGGACACTGAGGCCCTCACCGTAGTGCCTGTAAGCAGTGTAGCTCTGGAGTGCGATTGCCTGGGTTAGAACCATAGCTCTACCACAAAAGAACCGTTCAGTCTTTGTCCCTCACTGACCCCACATATCAAAATGAGCATAATGCTGTGATAGTATGTACCAAATAGGGACTGTTGTAAGAAATAAGACTGCTTAGCACAAAGTATCAATAAATAATAGCTATTATCATTAGTGTGATTAAGAAGTTTAATAATACTCAGAATATTATATCAAGGAACATAAAAATGTAACCAGAAAGTTCTCATTCACATCATCAAAACAAAAATGCTTTTACAGTCATTATATGAATATACCACAACTTGTTTATACTCTTGATGGAGAGATTTCTTAGCTATTAGGAATCAAGCTAACACGGATATTCTCGTATCTTTTGTTAAACGTAGGCACTGATTCTATTGAGTGCATAGTCAGGAATGGAGAAGTTTCATGGCAGGATTTATGTATGCTCAGCATCCGTAGACAGCATGTTTTTCAAAGTGATTGTACCAACTGACACTCCCAAGTCAATGTTTGAGTGTTCTAACTGCTCTATCAATGGCCTTGCCAACTCTTATAGGTCCTTTTATTTTTAGCCATTCTAATGCAGGTACAGTGGTTTGAGTTTGAATTTCTCTTATGATTAATGACAGTGAGAGCCTTTTCATATGCAAGTCATCGATGGCTTCTTTGTGAATACTTCTGCAAACTCTTTGCATGTGTGTGGAGCGCGCATGCGCGCACTCACAATCAAAAATCTATATAACTCTAAGTTTCAACAATATACCAGATATCATCCCTCAATCCATAGCTTGCATATTCTCTCCTTTAATGGTGTCTTGTTATGAACCTAACATCTAATACTAATGAAGCACAATTTACAAATCTTCTCCTTGTGGCTGGTGCTCTTTGTGTATTGCTTACAAAATTTTTTCCTGTTCCAAAGTTGTGAAGGCATTATTCCATTTATTCTTCTAGAAGCTTTACTGTTTTAACTTTCATATTTTGGTTTATGACCTAACTCAAAAGAATTTTTGTATATAGTGTGAGGTAGCAGTATGGATACTTGTTTTCCATATGGATATTCAACTGACAAGTATTGAAAGGACCATGAGAACATGAAATAATAAAATATTTAAAAAGCATTACATAATAAATGGAAACATATTACTGTAAAAAAGTGTCCAACAAGATAAAAGTATATAGATTTAAACAAGAGAATATGCCTTTATTACCACATCCTTCAACCCCAATCCACCGGTTGTTTTATAATCATGGCTAATAGTTTGATGTGACTTATTCCACATTTAAAAAATTCATTACATGTATGATTGGTGTTTTAGAAAACACTTAAGAGTCATACCTTGCATACTGTTCTGTGATTTCCTTTTTTCATTTAATGTGTCTATATATATGGATCTACTTCATTTTTTAATTCCTGCACTGTATTCTCTATTAGGACTTCTCAAACCAGTTTTAATTTTAATTTCTTAACCATTATTGACTAACAGTTTTATAAACTACAATAAAATGAGTTACTAGAACAATGATCATACACTTGGAAGTTATAACAATGTCACGACACTCTAAAAGTTTCCACCTACTCTTCTTCCCTGTTTATGTCCTTAGCTCATGGTGGACCAGCCAGTTTGCGAATGGGCACTGTTACAAGAATCCCACTTTAAGTAACACTATTCTGTGCAGATACACCATGATCTACTAACTTATTATCATTTAGGACGTACCCAATCTGAGAATGTGTCTTTCCTAGAAAGCTTACTCCATTCACATTTATTAGGGGAACTGACATCATCATTTATGTTTTATGTTTGTTAGACTTTGATTTCTTGCCCACCGTTCTCCCCTTTACTGTCTTTAGCTGAAATTATTAAGTTTTCTCAGCCTCCTTCCTTAAGTTCTCCAATGCAGAGGTCAGCAAACTATGGACCAAATCCAGCCCACAGTCTTTGAATGGCCCACAATCCAAGAAGAATATTTTAGAAGATACAAAAATTATATCAAATTCAAATTTCATGTATAAAGTTTGATTGGAGCTCAGCCATACTCATTTGTTTTTACAGATGATCTATGGTGGCTTCTGTGTTGCAGTGGCTGAGTGAACAGATACAGCAGAGACTGTACTGCCTACAATGCTTGAAACATGTTAATACCTAGCCCTTTACGAAATAGTTTGCTAACTCCTACTCCAGTGGTTTGGAAACTATATACTTTATTTTGTTCTTTTAATGATCATCAAAATTTTTTCAACTTTGTATTTTTGACAAACATTTAAACTTCTGTAATTATATCAACAGTGAGTTAAACAATAATGCTCTCCAAAAACAGTATGTTTTCCTCTTGTCCCTTTTCCAAGATTTGTGTAAATCATTTAACAGCTCTCCAAAGTTATATTACTAATACATTTCTTTTGCTTCACAGAAATAATTTTTCATGGAAACAATTTTAATTACTTATACTTGACTCAAGTTCACTGGTTTCCTTGCTTATCACTGTTTCTTTTATCTCATGTCCTTCTGTGAGTCCACCTGAAGGAATTTCTTTCAATAAATGTTTGAGTCTTTGCATTCCTAAAATGTATTTATTTGTTCTCAATTTTTTGGAAGCTAGTTTGGCTAAACACAAAACTTGAAATTCCAAATCATTTTCCCCTGAGAATTTCAAAGCTTTTTTCCCACAGTTGTACATCATCTAATATGGCTGCTGAGAAATTGGGACACCACTCTGATTTGCAGAGATAACCAAATTGTCCCCTTGGAAGCTTTCATGATTTTCTCTTTAGTCTTAGTCTTATGGCATGTGACCTGTAGGAGTCTAGGTGCGGCACATTTTCATTAGTGCTGCCCAGCAGTTGTTACATTCCTCCGACACTGGGAATGTGCTTGTCGGTTATTTAAGAAAATACATTTTTCTCCTCTTCACTCTCACAGACTTTCTCTCTGGAACTTATGTTAGCTAGATGTTAACTTCTGGACCCATCTTCTCATACTTTTCATCTTCTTTTAATTGACATTGTGCTCAAGGAAAATCAAAATCATTGGTTTCACCATCTACCTCACTTATCTGATTTTGTCTGACCTACTTACTGAGTTTATTTCAGCAATCGGCTCTTTAAGTTTTAGGACTTAGGGTTGGTTCTTTCTATAGCAACCAATTATTATGGACAAACAGTAAAATAGAGAAGTTATAACAAATACTAAGAGTAATAATTTTCATAAAACTGTTCACTGAATGGTTGCTAGGTGCCTGATATTATTCTAAGCTGAACTGTTCTCAACGCAACCCTATGAATTAGGTAAAACTATTATCCTATTTTATGGATGAGGAAACTGAGGCACACTGAAACTCAAAGAGCTAATCAGTGGTAAAACCAAGTTTCAGACACAATCTGGCTCCAAAGCCGATGCTTTCAACCAATGTGCTAAAATAGCCTCTCTGCAATATATACTTAAATCTCTTTAAAGGTAGTAGGTAAACATAGTTTAAATTCTCCTAGGAGAATAAATACTCCTCAGAGGTTAGACTTCCCTTTTTTTTTTTAGTACTAGACTCTCTTTAATGCTGTGCATTTTCTTCAAATGTCAAATCTAAATTGTCTCCAAATTTCTAGACTGAGTAATACTGACAGGTAGAATGTATTTCTCCAATCCAGGTGAGAAAACCTGTGGCTCCCTTGGGGAAAGGGAGCAGTAGCAACACTTCTGGGGCTGTGCCATGAAACTCGACTGATAGTCTGTATATGTCTCAGAAATCCCAGAAAGAAGTAAAATGGCTGCCATTAGTCAGGCTCTTGCACCCCTCTCCTCTGAAGATGGGATTATTCTTCCCCTCTGCGCCTTTGCCTTCTCAAATCCATTTATATATCACTAATGCTTCTGAAACTTCTCTACTCCCTTAAGCTTAAACATTTTTCTCCCTTTCATAAAAAATCACAGGAACAACCTTGTGAAGCTTTTTTTCCATGTCATTGCCATCAATGTATACTTTATTTGTGTTTAAAGCAATACCCACAGTTTTAACATTCTGGCG
This sequence comes from Crocuta crocuta, assembly GCF_008692635.1. Classification (NCBI taxonomy): domain Eukaryota; kingdom Metazoa; phylum Chordata; class Mammalia; order Carnivora; family Hyaenidae; genus Crocuta; species Crocuta crocuta. Next base: position 725,257 of record NW_027531902.1, read on the forward strand.
ATCCTCAAACATACATTTTTATGACATTTACTTCATACGTCTATGGCTGGATAAATAACAGTACAATTGATTGCGTCATCTGAAATGAGTCTGTATTACTTGTCTTTTTCATACTCTTCCATTGGAGGGCATTCCATCCATCACCTGAAATTCTCAGACAAGGGTTGGGAGTCTGGCAGGTTTATAAAGACAGATTCTGTGCGTGTTGGCGTGGCTCCTTCTTCTGTCTTCCTTCTAAAACCGCATTTATGTTATCAGCCTTGGCTTCTCCTTCTCAAAGCAGACAACAGTAATCCCTGAGCATACTCTATTTGTCGAAAACCACTGCATAATTTTAGAACCTGGTTTTCCTTGGCTTAAATTCTCTTTTATCAAATTTCAGAGTTGTATTTAAAAAAACTTGAGTGTATTTTTAACATTATGCACTCTTTCTAATAAAAAAATAAGCTCTTCAAAAATAAATGATTGGGACCTCATCAAGATTAAAAGCTTCTGCACAGCCNTTAAGGGAATCATAAAAACATCTGCACTACTCACCTAGTCCTCTAAAAACTGAACTTCAAAGATAAATTAATCTCGTGTATCACTGCTGTCCACGTAGTCATTAATTCATTGTGGAATCTACGATGAGACTATAAATGCAACACCAAAAACAAGCAAAGTGGAAGAGGCAAATTGTTCTCTTCCTTATATTTTCAAACCTGAATAGAGGGTATGGATGCCACCAAGGAAATCCTATCCACAGGCCTCTAATAAATGAGAATGAGTGATGTAAACAGATGCAAATTTTTGTATAAATTTATATCACAACAATCATGAGCAAATACTGTATTTACTGAGGGTGTGGTTATTCACAATGATAATTTACATATAAATCCAAAACAAGTATTTCTCAGAATTTCAACCATGGTCAGGCTGCTAAATGCTACAGAAAGTTAGGGAAGACCTATCTTCTTTGAACTCAACAGTTTATATTGGGTAGTGCTGTCTCCATCCCTCTTCTAACTTGCTGAACTTTCAAGATAAAAACTTGCCTTACTGCAAATTTCACAGACTCCACAGAGATTAACATATCTACCTGCAGAGGGTGGAATGTCATGCTTGACACTAAAGAAATACCTACTTATTGATGGTTTTTGGTTCACGAGATAAGGCTCCTTGGTTATAATTTGTGTGTCCACACTACTGTGGGACTAAAATCTGTCTTTCAGACTGTGCAAAATTTCCCATGTAATCAATTTTCTAGATGAACTGCAATCTATGAAATCCCCGACTGTGCAAAATGAATTCCTAAGCTAAGTACATTACTAGTTCTCTACGCGGAGAGGACCAGGAGCAACTAGCATGTGGTAGGCAATAATGTCCCCCACAAAACAGGCCTATACTCTAAATCCCAGAACTGTGAATATGTGACATGACAAAAAAGAATCAGCTGAATTTAAGACAGGAAGATTATCCTGGATTAGCCTATTGGATCCAGTGCAATCACAGGGGTCCTTAAAAAAGGAAAAGGAAAGCAGGAAAAGACTCCTGTCAAAGCGAGAGGGACTCAACCAATCCTTGCTGGCTTTAAAGGTGGAGAAAGAGGGTCGACAGCAAAGGACTGGGTGTCCAATCGAAGCTGGAAAAATCAAGAAAACAGATTCTATGCAAAGCGTGCAGAAAGAAACCAGTTCTGCCAATGCCTTGATTTTAGCCCAATGAGAGCCACCTCAGACTTGTGACCTCCATAACTGTGAGACAACAAATGTGTGCTGTTTAAGCCACTCCACTCACAGTACCAGCACTGACAGGAAACTACTACAGAGCACAGTCAGTGCCAGGGTCTTAGTTTCTAATAGCATTCATTAAGAAATGGAACCAGGATTCCTTAGAGAAATGCTGAGTCCAGGGCTAGGAAGAGAAAATACGAGAATCTTAAACTACTAGAAAGTAAAAAAAATAATAATAATAAAAATAAAGATGGAGGCCCAAAAGCCCAAAAAGACACAAGAGCCAACCTCCAAGATATCCCACTGGCCAAAGCCATAGAATGTTAACAACAAAATAAATAATACTGAATTATAACCCAAAGAAAAAAATAAATAACAAGTTCATACTGGCATAATTAAATGACTGAATAAATAAATAAATGTGAAGGGACAAATTTTCTTTACAGAATTACAAATAAAATATGTAGATACTCCTCACTCTAAGAGGTAAAGTTCATGCCCAGCCCCTCCCAGCCCTTGTATGTGGGCTGCTATTAGTAAACAAATATATAAAAGGAAGAAAAAACCCGCAATTTTCTGGTGGAGAAACCTGGCAGGCACCCTACCTTAAACCAAATGATTACAATTAACATTGCCAGCGATAAATCATGGGCCTCCCTGCTGAGATAAGAAGAGCACTTTATCGCTGTGGGCTTTTCCCTCTAACCCATAACTTTCATCTAATCATGAGAAAATACACAAACTCAAATTGAAGAACATTCTACAAAGTATCCAACCAGCACTTGTCAAAAGCACCAAAATAGAGATGGCCACAGAATGCAGACTAAGGAAACATGGTGACTAAATGACAGGATCCTCAACTGGCTCCTGGAACAGAAAAAGGACATCTGAAATCCAAATGAGATCTGTAGTTAATCTGATTGTACCCGTGCTAATGTCTTGTTCTGACACATGACCCAAAGAAGCTGGGTGAAGAGAAAAATTTCCTGTACTATTTTTGCCATTTTTCTACANAAATTCTTACTTGGGATTCGGTTACTGTACCATTTACTTGTCTATAACAGTTAAAAGATGATCAGTAACAACATTTCTGAGATACAGTTTTGACATTATCTGTACTGTGGAGGAGCATTTCTCATTCTTGGCTACATCATATGTCCCTGCCTGGTGTTCATTACACAGTGGTGTAACACTCAGAGATATCTGACTTCAAGCACAAGGGAAAATATTTTCTGTAAGATTTATGATAAGGAATAAATAAGAAAATACCCACAGTTTTTTTAAACTCCCCTAATAATGACATATATAATAAATCTAACTGCCAATTCATTTTTTCCCTCAGTAGTGCATGTTGCCTTTCTCATAAAAAAAATAAAATAAATTTAAAAAATAAAATTTCAATTTAGAGAGCCCTCTCTTAGCCACAAGTGAAAAGACAACTGAAGACACTGAAGTCCAATTCTCTACTGACATTAAGGTCAGAAAACAAACTAGAGGGTACACTGGGTCCATCTCTCCTATCTTTTTACTATTATTACAGAGTGCCCTTTTCAAAGTTGGCTCAAACTGATCACCGAAAGATTTATTTTGTTTGTGCTTCTCCACTAAATGCAAAACAGACACAAAACCCGAAAGTTCCCCCCAATTCTTGCACTGCTCTCTCCTAAAAATCACCCTGTCATAAAGCATTCTTTGTAGACAATTTTTAGAATCTACTTATTATTTTAAGCAAAGGAATTCCTTCATTTTCAGTAGGCATAGGGGTACTGAAGGGCCTAGAATCAAAAACATGCCTCATAGCTCATATTTGGGAGGCCACGGAGCCTGAAGCAATGCAAATCTGACTCTGGGGTATTAGAGATGGTGAAAATCAATGGGATTTTCAATTTAGGTAACCAATTGTGTTAACTTCAGTAAGTGATTGATTAGATGACCTTAAAGCCCACAGCAAGTTCTCCCACCCAAAGAAACCATAAACTTCCATACAGCTCAGGACTTGAGTTTTGTTAAGAAGTAAGCTATCAAATTCAAAAGCTTTATTTAAATTACTTAGATCTCAGTGCAATCCTAAAAAGTTACTTAGTTCTCAGTGTAATCCTAGAAAGAAGTATGATCCTGGGATACAGCCTGGCACATGACCTAACTGAACTGAACCTTTGTTCCCGATGGATTTCCCTCCCTCCCTGACTTTAAAAAAAAAAAAAGAAAAGCATCAAAACTCATCTCAGCCAAGCAACCCTGGCAACTGAAACTATAAAATCAACAATTACAAGAACTTATTTTGCAACTAGAATGGCTAGGATGAAACCGATCTTTGCTTTGTATCTGAAAATACACAGATCTGAATGTGATATCTAGCCACAGAACGAAAACATTTCACATACTGTGCTATATTTCATTTGATGGTTTTCATAAAGATTTTGATTCATGATAAGCATTTAATAAAATGTCCTGAATGAGTAAATCAATCATTGGATACTTTTCTTTAGAGCTTGGTGAAATAGGGAAAGCAAAGTTTTGGCTATAAATAACAATACTAATCTGGAAGTCATATAAACAATCTGGATTTATGCTTCTTACATAAAATAAAGCTGGCCTCAAGGCTGGTTTGGAGGCCAGGCTCTCACATTCTACTCCACCATCTTCTTGGAACAAGACAGCTGCAGCAGCTCCAAGTATGACGTGCTCTAACAGTAATGCCCCAAGTAGGAAGAGACGGCTCCATCCTCCCTTCATCACCTCCTACCCTTAGATGAAGGAGGAAATTTTCCCCAGACTCTCCTGACAGACTCTCTTCCCTTTCCTCTGGAGACTGGCCATTAGGAGGCAGAGAAAATCAGTATCAGGTATTTTCATCCTGTCATGGGATGTATACATTTAAAAAAATCCACTGTCAAAACTGGTGAAACATCATCTCTTTCTAGCCTTTAGGTATTTAGTAATAACTGCAACAACACAGGAACAAGGCTGCTGTGGAATCTTCTATAATTTAGATATAAGAAGAAGCCAGACATTGATCAGTTTCTTGTTTAGCCATACCAAAATTTACTGTGAGAGAAACAGCTATAGTATAGTTATTAAGTAGCCAGGATTCATAGAGTTATTAAGTAACCAGGAATTCTTGACGAGAAGCCCCCTTTGAAGAAAGGGTCACAGAGGGAGCTTTAAATATGTTTATTGAAGAGATTCCTTCCAGGAAGGCCAAACCAGTTGTTAGCCTGGATGATGAGCACACTCATCTAACAGAGGCAACAAAGCTCCAGTCTTGGTTGTACCAAAGAAACTAATGGAAACGGAATGTTAGTGACAACAAGTTTTGTGAGAGATTTCTCCAATTAGAAATTTATTCCTCTTCCTCTTCTGGGCTGTGAAGTAGCACTAATTTTTAAGGAGAGTGGACACACAGTGTTAGATTAGTTTCACAGTGATTTGACAACTCTACATGTTATGGTGTGCTCACCACAGGTACAGCTACCACCTGTCACCATACAATACTATTACAATACCCTTGACTATTTTTACCCATACTGTACTTTCCATCCCTGTGACTTTTCATTCTATAACTGGAAACCTATACTTCCCACTCCCTCCTTCACCCATTTTACCTAATATCTACTGTCTACATCTTGTCAACCACCAGTTCTATTTATGGGTCTGTTTCTACTTTTTTGTTTATCCATTTGTTTGGTATTTTAGTTCCACATATACATGAAATCACATGGTATTTGTCTTTCTCTATCTGACCTATTTCACTTAGCATTATACCCTCTAAGTCCATCCATGTTGTCATGAATGGTAAGATTTCTTTTTTATGGTTGAGTAATATTCCATTGTATACATACAATATCTTCATTCATCTATCGATGGGCAGTTGGGTTGTTTTCCTATCTTGGCTATTGTAAATAATACTTCAAGAAACATAGGGCTGTATATATCTTTTCAAATTAGTGCTTTTGGTTTCTTTGGGTAAGTACCTAGTACTGGAATTACTGGATCATATTTCTATTTTTAATTTTTTAGGGAAGCCCCATACTGTTTTCCACAGTGGCTATACCAATTTGCATTTCCCTCAACAGTGCCTGAGGGTTCCTTTTCTTCCCACACCCTTGCCAACAACTTGCTACTTATCTCTTTGATACTTGCCATTTTGACTAATGGTTTTGATTTGTATTTCCCTGATAATCAGTGATGTTGAGCATCTTCTCATGTGTCTGTGAGCCATCTGTGGGTCTTTTTTTTTTTTTAAGTTTATTTATTTTGAGAGAGAGAAAACACACGAGTGGGAAAGGGACAGAAGAGAGAGAAGAAGAATGCCAACCAGGCTCTGTGCTATCAGCTTGGACCCTGATGTGGTGCTTGATCCTATGTTCAGTTTCACATCTAAACTGAAATCAAGAGTCAGACACCTACCCAAGTGAACCACCCAATTACCCCAGCCATCTGTATATTTTTTGGAGAAATGTCTATTCATGTCTTCTGTCCATTTTTTAATTGGACTGTGTGTGTGTGTGTGTGTGTGTGTGTGTGTGTGTTAAGTTCTGTATATATTTTAGATATGAATCCTTTATCAGACATATCATTTATAAATGTCTTCTCCCATTTATTGGGCTGCCTTTTCATTTTGTTGATAGTTTCCTTCACTGTGCAAAAGCTTTTTGTTTTGGTGTTATCTGAACAATTTCTTTTTGCTTTTGTTTCCCTTGGCTGAGGAGACAGATGTAGGAAAATGTTACAAAGGCTAAAATCAAAGAGATCCTGTCTATGTTTTCTTCTAGGAGTTTTATGGTTTCAGGTCTCACATTTAGGTCTTCCATCTATTCTGAGTTGACATTTTGGTATGGTATAAGAAAGTGCTCCTATTTTCCCAGCACCACTTACTGAAGAGACTGCCTTTCCCTATTAAACACTCATGCTTCCTCTGTCACAGATTAGTTCTGTATATACACATGGGTTTATTTCTGCGCTCTCTATTCTGTCCCCATGATCTGTGTGCCTGCTTTTGTACCAGTACCATACTGTTTTGATTACTACAGCTTTGTACTGCATCTTGAAATCTGGGGGATTTCGTGGTATCTCTGAGCTTCATTTTTCTTTCTCAAGATTCTTTTTGGGGTTTTTTGTGGTTCTATACAAATTTTAGGATTTTTAAATTCTAGACCTGCGAAAAATGCTGTTGGTATTTGGATAGGAATTGTACTGAATCTGTGACTTGCTTTGGGTGGAATGGATATTTTAATAATATAAATTCATGCATTCCATGAGCATGAAATATCCTTCCATTTGTTTATATCATCCTCAAGGTCTTCATCAATGTTTTACAGTTTTCAGAATACAGGTGTTCAACCTCCTTGGTTAAATTTATTCCTGGGTATTTGATTCTTTTTGGTGCCACTGTAAATGGAACTGTTTTGTTCACTTCTCTTTCTGCACCTTTATTGGTGTACAGAAATGCAACAGATTTCTGTATGTCAATTTTGTATCCTGCAATTTTACTGAATTCATTTATTACTTACAATAGTTTTTTGGTAGAGTCTTTAAGAGTTTTTCTATGTATAGTATCATGTCATCTGCAAACAGTGACAGTTTTACTTTTTCCTTACCAATCTGGATGTCTTTTAATTCTTTCCTTTGACTGCTATTGCTAGGATTTCCAGTACTATGGTGAACATAAGTGGTAAGACATCCTGTCTTATTCCTGATATTAGAAGAAAAGCTCTCAGTTTTCCACCACTCAGTATGATGTTAGCTGTGGGTTTTTCACATATAGCCTTTATTATGTTGACCTCTAAGCTCACACTGTTTTCAGTTTTTATCATGAATAGACATTTAATTTTGACAAATGCTTTTTCTGCATCTATTGAGAGGATCATATGATTTTTACCCTTCATTTTGTTAATGTAGTGTATCACACTGATTGATTGGTAGATACTGAACTATCTTTGCATCCCTGGAATAAATCTCACTTGATCATGGCAAATGATGCTTTTAATATATAGTGTAAAATTAGTAAAATAAAAATCAGGGTCCACCAAACTGGATAAAGTTAAAGACTTCCATGACTTAAAGATTTTAGTTTTAGTGACTGTCAACTTAAAGTAGGAGAAAGCAAAATTAATAATAATAATAAAATTAATTAGGAGAAAGCCATGTAGGAGAGGAAGAATTTTCCTTCTCATAGGAGATAAAGTTTGGTATTATAAATTATAAATATCTCAAATAGGAAAACACCTACTCTTTGTGCTTAATATACAATTGTTAATAAAAGTTAAGGTCACATCAATTCAGTAATTCTTAAAACTGTAGGAGCAATGACATTGTTATTTCAACAATGTATACTTTACTAATCCTTATAAATGGATTAATGCAACATAGTTACAACAGAAAACAGGACCACCTAATTGATTATCTTTGCATCAATACATCCCTGTGTTATAGCACTTCCGCGTTTACTAGGTACGTGCAGTATAATTGTTGCTACGGTGCACTGGGGAGCTGTAAAGCAGACTTTAACTGTTTTATTCAGGATCTTCAAAAAAAGAAATGCTTAGAAAATACCAAAGGTATTTGAAATAAAATTTCAGTTATTTCTGTAAACCAAATGTGATAAAAAAAAATATTTAATGTTTTGGCAGACAGGTCGGTACTCTGGGAGGCCAAACTTAAGAGCACTCCCCTACCCAGTTTCAATTTTCCTGGTAATGTGGCCCACCCCAGCTTCTGGACATACACTGACAGTCTCTGCGTGTCTTTAACAAACAGGACGGATGGAAGCATTCATCAGAGGTCACACTGTTACTCCTACTTCTCCCTGATCTCATCCTGAACAATCGTATATCACAATTTCACATATTTCATAATAATTCTATCTCACAATTTATGATTTTCCTACTTTCCACCATTCTATTATGCTGCAGTTTTAGAAATGCAAAACTGTATGACAATTTACTTTGAAACTATGATGTCAGGTCAGCGAGATTTTAAATTTAATGCACAACATGACCACTTTCTAAATCACTATCTCTTTAATATTTATTCTTTATACTTTGGAAAGGCCTCAAACTCTTCTGCCACTAAGTGTCCAGAAAAAACAAGAGGCCATGAGTTGTGTGATTCTGTACACACAAACGGACGTTCTATGATATCTTTGGGTTAATATTTCATTTCATTAATTGCAACTAACTGATTACAAAGTTGGCTAAAGATAAAAATCTATGTGTATACCACTATTAGAATAAGCTAAATTCTAACTATAGGACATTTTTTGTTAAAATTTATTTTCCTGTATCTTAACAAACTCTACTAAACTGTTCAGTTAACTTTACCAAAATTCTGTATAACCTGACCTGGAATCTAAACACTTTTACTGATTTCTTTCCTAGCCTATTTGTCTGTTATTTTTATACTTCTAGCGAAAGAACTTTTAAATTCCAAACTCTCATCCTTTCTCCAACCTGGCACTAAAATATAAAATACCATTTTTCTTTAGACATTTGTAAATGAACTAAATAGACTAGAAAATCCTATTCTAAACATCCGGTAAACAAACATTTATGAGAAATAATTACAAATAGCAATATTAAATATTCCCTAAAGTCATGTCAAACTGCCGACAAGCTAAGTCTAGTATAGTCTGAAGCAGGGCATAGGTAACCACTGAGATGTTTCCATTCATTCTCTTTCTTTCATTTCCCTCTGCAAATTCCAGCTTTAATACCCTCATTTGTAAACATCCTCTGTTTGAGGTTTGGTTTGGTTTTCGTGTTTTGTTTTGGTTTCTTCCTGCCTACATGTTTGCCTTAATTTTCTTTGCACTTATTCATCACTGGTTTTAAAATCATTTTCTCTAATCCAAAATCAGTTCTCATTAAATTTTGCATGTTCATGAAATCCTATCAAGTCTACAAATATTCAAGAGCCTCAATGTGAAAGATACTCTATAAGGAGCTTATAACTCATGTGGGGGTAAAAAGTACAAATGGAAAAGCTAAGAATTAAATACTTAAATAGGAATTCACGACAAGAGAGGAGAAAGGTTTGTGATGATAAAAATAAATATACTAGCAAAGAGCAGGAAGAAATAAAGATTAGGTGGTGGGAGAAATAGAGTATGGGTCTCTGAGACACTGGAAAAATGAGAGGTCTAATATGGACCTCTATAAGGCAAAAGGCAGAAGGCTGGATTTTCCAAACAGAACTACAGAAGTGACAAGCAGCAGCAAATGACATTCTACTGGAAACTTAATCCTTACAACTACCCATTAAAAAAGTGCTACTTTTTTAACTGAAATGAAACTGATATATAATATTAATTTTAGGTGTCAAACAGATTCCATATGAATATGTACTGGGAAATGATCACTACAGTATGTCTAGTTAACATCATTACAAATTGATACAATAGATAATTTTTCTGATGAGAACTTTAAGCATGTACTTTCTCAGCATTTTCGAATGTTCAGTCTAGTGTTATTAATTATTGTCACCATGCTATACATTTTGTCCCCATAACTTATTATTTTATGACTGGAAGTTTGTGCCTTTTGACCACCTTCACATATTTTGCTAAATCCCCAACCCCCAGGCTCAGGCAACTACCAATGTGTTCTTTGCATCTGAGTTCAGGTTTTCCTGGGCTTTTGTTGTTGTATTTTGTTTTTAGACTCCACATGTGAGATCATATGGTATTTGTCTTCCTCTGACTTACTTCACTTGGCATAACACCTTCAAGGTCCAACCATGTTGTCTCAAAGGCAGAGTTTATTCTTTATCTATGGTTAAGTAATATTTCTCTGTGTGTATAACTCACATCTTTTGTTGTTTTAAATTCTAGTGGAGTTAACAGTGTTATATTAGTTTTAGGTATATGATATAGTGATTCAACAATTCCACATATTACTCAGTGCTCATCACAGTAAGTGTACTCTTAATAAACAGATGGTTACCAGAGGGGAGGTTAAACCAGGTTTAATCCCCATCTATTTTGTCCATCCCCTCACCACCTCCCCTCTGGTAACCATCTGTTTGTTTTCTATAGTTAGGAGTTGGTTTCTTAGTTTATCTCTCTTTTTCCCCCTTTGTTCATTTGGGTTTTTTTCCATAAATTCAACATGAGTAAAATCATATGGTATTTGTCTTTCTCTGATTTATTTCACTTAGTTTTATACTCTCTAGAATCAACCATGTTATTGCATATGGCAAGATTATATTCTTTATGACTGAATAATATTCCATCGTATACATACACCACCTCTTCTACCCGTTTGTCTGTTGATGGACACCTCGGTGTCTTCCATGATTTGGCTATTGTAAATAATGCTGCAATAAACATAGGAGTGCATATATCTTTTTGAATTAGTGTTTCCTTATTCTTTGAATAAATACCCAATATTTATTGAATTGCAGGGTAGTTCTATTTTTTAACTTTTTAAGGAACCTCCATACTGTCTTCCACAGTGACTGCACCAATTTGCACTCCTACCCACAGTGCATGAGGTTCCTTATTCTCCACATCCTTGCCAATACTTGTTTCCTGTGCTTTTTATTTTAGCTGTTCTGTCAGGTGTGAGGAAATATTTCATTGTGGTTTTGATTTGCATTTCCTAACAATCAGTGATGCTGAATATCTTTTCATGGGTCTGATAGCAATCTGTACATCTTTGGAGAAATGTCTGTTCATGTCTTCTGCCCTTTTATAAGTGGATTATTTATTTGATATTAAGCTGTATAAGTTCTTTATATATTTTGGATACTAACCTTTTATCAGATATGTTATTTGCAAATATCTTCTCCCATTCCATAGGTTGTCTTTAGTTTTCTTGACTGTTTCCTTTGCTGTACAGAAGCTTTTTCTGATGTAGTCCCAATAGTTTATTTTTGCTTTTATTGTCCTTGACTCAGAAGACAGACATATCTTCTCAGAAGACTGCCGCAGAAGACAGCGAGAAAGATGTTGTTATGGCTGATGTCAGAGAAATTATTACCTGTGATCTCCTCTAGGATTTTATGACTTCAGGTCTCACATTTAGATCCTTAATCCATTTTTTTTAAAGTTCATTTATTTATTTTGAGAGAAAGGGAGTGTGTGTTAGTGAGCGGGGGAGGTGGAGGAAGGGAGGGGGAGAGAGAGAGAGAGAGAGAGAGAGAGAGAGAGAGAGAGAGGGAGGGAGGGGGAGGGAGGGAGAGAATCCTAAGAAAGCTCCACGCTCAGTGCAGAGCCCAACACCAGGCTCAATCCCACAAACCACAAGATCATGACCTGAGCCTAAATCAAGAGCCAGACGCTCATCCAACTGAGCCACCCAGGTGCCTTGTGTCCTTGACCCATTTAATTTTGGTGTATAGTATAAAAAAGTGGTCCAGTTTCATCCTTTGCATGTTGCTGTACGGTTTTCTCCTGAACAGTTGGCCTTCCCTTGTTGAAGAGACTGCCTTTTTCCCTCTGCATACTCTTGCCTCCTTTTTTTAAAGATTTTTTAAAAAAATTTTTTATTATTTCTAGGAGAGAGAGAGACAGCGTGAGCAGGGGAGGGTCAGAGTGAGAGGGAGATACAGACTCTGAAATTGGCTCCAGGCTCTGAGCTGTCAGTCAGCACAGAGCCTGATGCGGGCTCGAACCCACGAACCGCGAGATCATGACCTAAGCGAAAGTCGGACGCTTAACCGACTAAGCCACCCAGGCGCCCCTCCTTTTTTTAAAGATTAATGGACCCTACAATCAAGGATTTATTTCTGGGCTTTCTATACATTCTATTTATCTAGGAGTGTATTTTTGTGAAAATACTATTTTGATTATCACAGCTTTGTAATAGATCTTGGAAATCTGGAATTGTGATACCTCCAGCTTTGCTTTTCGTTTTTAAAAGTGCTTGACTATCTGGGGTCTTTTTTGGTTCCATGTAAATTTTAGGATTCTTTATTCTAGTTCTGTGGAAAATGTTGGTATTTTCATAGGGATTGCATTAAATCTATAGATTGCTTTGTGCAGTATACACATTTTAACAATATTTGTTCTTCCAATCTATGAGCATGAAATGTCTACTTCTTTGTATCATCTTCAAAGTCTATCAGCAATGTTTTAGAGTTTTCAGGGTATACTTCTTTTGCCTTTTTGGTTAGGTTTATTCCTAGGTATCTTATTTTTGGTGCAATTCTAAATGGGCTTACTTTCCTCAGTATCTCTTTCTGCTTCTTCACTATTAGTGTATAGAAATGCAACAGATTTCTGCATATTGATTTTCTATCTTGTGACTTTACTTAATTCATTTACAGTTCTAGTAGTTTTTTGGTAGAGTCTTTTGGGTTTTCTATATATACTATCATGTCATCTGCAACTAAAGTTTTACTTCTTCCTTACCAAAATTCTCAACAAAATACTAGCAAACAGAATCCACCAATACCTTTAAAAAAAATCATTCACCATGATCTAGTGGTTTAATACTCACAAATCAATGTGATACATCACATCAATAAGAGAAAGGATAAAAACCATATGATCACTTCAATAGTTGCTGAAAAAGCATTTAACAAAGTACAACATCCCTTCATGATAAAAGCCCTCAACAAAGTAGGTTTAGAGGGAACATACCACAACACAATAAAGGCCATATATGAACAACCCAGAGCAAACATCACACTCCATGGGGAAAAACTGACAGCTTTTCTTGTAAGGTGAGAAACAGGACAAAGGATATCCAATCTCACCACTCTTAATCAACATAGTACTGGAAGTCCTGGCCACAGCAATTAGACCAAAAAAAAAAAAAAAAAAGAATGGCATCCAATTAGTAAAGAAGTATTAACTCTTTTTTAAATATTTAGTAAAATTTACCTGTGTAGCTGTCTGGTCCTGAAATTTTGTCTGTTGGGCATTTATTGATTACTGATTCAACTTTATTGCTAATAATCAGTCTGTTCAAATTCCCTATTTTTCCTGCTTCAGTTTTTGTAGGTTTTCTATTGCTAGGAATTTATCCATTTCTAGGTTGTCCAATTAGGTGGCACATAATTTTTCATATATTTTCTTACAATCCTTCATATTTTTATTATATTGGTTATTTCTCCTTTCATATCTGATTTTATTTGAATCCTCTCTCACACCTTTTTTCATTTGTTTGGTAAATCTGGCTAAAGGTTTATCATTTTGTTATCTTTTCAAAGAACCAGCGCCTGGCATCATTGATATTTTCTAGGTTGTGGTTTGTTTTTTTTTTTTTTTTTTTTTTTTTTTTTTTTTTTTTTTTTTTTTTTGTTTTTTTTTNTTTTTTTTTTTTTTTTTTTTTTTTTTTTAGTTTATGTATCACTTATTTCTGCTCTTTTATTCCTTCTACTGGTTATGGGTTTTGGTGACTGTTCTTTTTCTAGCTCTTTTAGGTGTAAGAGATTAAACTGTTTATCTCAGATTTTTCTTGCTTCTTAAGGCAGACCTGTATTGCTATAAATTTCCCTCTTAGAACCACTTTCACTGCACCCCAGAGATTTTGGACTCTTGTGTTTTCATTTCCATTTGTCTCCATGTATTGTTTTTATTTCCTCTTTGATTTCTTGGTTGACCCATTCACTGTTTAGTATCATGTTATTTAGGCTACATGTATTTATGTTCTTTCCAGACTTTTTTTCTGTGGTTGATTTCTAGTTTTATAGTATTATGGTCAGAAAATGTATGGTATGACTTCAGTCTTTTTGAATTTGTAGCGACTTGTTCTGTGGCCTAATATGTGATCTGTTCTGGAGAATGTTCCATGTGCACTTGAAAAGATTATCTTATTCCACTGTTTAGGAATGGAATGTTCTGAATATATCTGTTAAATCATCTGGTCCAAGGTGTCCTTCAAAGCCACTGTTTCTTTCTTGATTTTGTCTGGATGATCTGTTCCTGACGTAAACAGGGTCTTAAAGTCCCCTACTAATTTTGTATTATTATCAATTAGTTCCTTTTTGTTGTTAACAGTTTTATGTATTTGGGTGCTCCCATGTTGGATGCATAAATATTTATAACTCCTCTATCTTCTTGTTGGATTGCCCATGTTATGATTGTATAGTGTCTTTCTTTGTTGCATTACAGTCTTTGTTTTAAAGTCTATTTTATCCGATATAAATATTGCTACCCTAGCTTTCTTTTCATATGCGTTTGCATAACAAACATTTCTCCATCTTCTCACTTTGCATCTATATGTGTCTTTAGGTCTGAAATAAGTTTCTTATAGGCAACACATAGATGATGGGTCTTGTTTTTTCTTTTAACCAATCTGTCACCCTGTGTCTTTTTTTCTTTATTTATTAATTTTGAGAGAGAAGGAAAGAGAGGGCACAAGTAGGGCAGGAAGAGAGTGAGAAAGAATTCCAAGGCTCCACACAGTCAGCACAGAGCCTGACAAGGAGCTAGAACCCACAAACCATGAGATCATGACCTGAGCCGAAATCAAGAGATGGACACTTAACTGACTGAACCACCCAGGTGTCCTCACCCCGTGTCTTTTGACTATAGCACAGGTCCACTTCCATTCAAAGTAATTATTAATAGGTATGTATTATCATTTTTTTTTTAAATAGTTCTTCTCTGGTCCTTTCTTCCCTTGCTCTCTTCTCTTGTAAGGTGGCTTTCTTTGGTGATGTACTTGGGATTCCTTTCTCTTTATTTTTTGCATATTTGTTGCTGCGACTGGATTTGTGATGACCACTAGGTTTGCAGATAACATCTGCTGCATACAGATTCTCCCCCACTAAGTTTACATATCTGGTGTCATTGTTTATATTCTTTCATTTTGTGAGTCACTTGAGTGATTATTCTTTTTCTTTTTAAACATTTATTTTTTAGAGAGACAGACAGAGTGTGAGTGGGAGAGGGGTAAGAGAGAGACACACAGAATCTGAAGCAGGCTCCAGGCTCTGAGCTGTTAGCACAGGGTCAACATGAGGCTCGAACTCACAAACCACAAGATCATGACCTGAGCCGAAGTCAGATGCTTAACCAGGCACCCCTGATTTTTATATTTATTTTTACTGCTTTTGTGCTTTCTACTTTTCTTATTCTTGCTTATGGACTTTTCTTTTCCACTCATATATTCCCCTTTAACATTTCTTATACGGCTAGTTTAGTGGTGATGAATTCCTTTAACTTTTGTTAACTTCTTAATTTTGCCTCTCCTTGTATTCTGAATGATGGCCTGGATGGGCAGAGTATTCTCAGCTACAGATTTTTTCCCCTTTCAGCACTTTGAATATATTATGCCACTCCCTTCTAGTCTGCAAAGTTTCTGCTGAAAAATCCACTATAGTCTTGAGGTTCCCCCTTATATGTAATGGTATTCTTTTTCTTTGCTGTTTTAAAGTTCTTTCTCTCTACTTTTGGCTATTTTAATTACTATATGTCTTGGTGTGGACCTCCTTGGGCTGATTCTGTTAAAAGAATCACTGTGCCTCCTGGACCTGAATTTCTGTTTCTTTCCCCAGATTTGGTAAGTTTTCAGCTATTATTTCTTCCATTAAATGTTCTGCCACCTTATCTCTCTTCTCCTTCTAGGATCCTTATAATACGAATGTTATTACACTTGACGGACTTGCTGAGTCACTAAGTCTATCCCCATTTTACATAATTTTTTTTCCTCTCACATGTTCAGCTTAATTACTTACCATTACTTTGCCCTCCAAGTCACTGATTCATTCTTCTGTCTCCTCTAGGCTGCTATTTATTCCACCTAGTGTATTTTTAACTTCATTTATTGTGTTCTTCATCTCTGATTAGTTCTTTTTTTTATCTGGTTATTAAGGGTCTCACTGATATCCTCCATTACTAAACCCAAGTGAGTATCTTTTTGACTATTACTTTGAATTCTCTGTCAGGCATATTACTTATCTCCATTTCATTTAGGTCTCTTGTGGTTAAATCCTGTCCTTTCATATGGGACATATTCCTTTGTGTCCTCATTTTGTCTTTCTGTGTCTGTTTCTATGTGTTAGAAAAGTCAGCTATGTCTCCTGCTCTTGAAAGTAGTGGCCTTGGGGTGCCTGAGTGGCTCTGCTGGTTAAGCGTCTGACTTTAGCTCAAATCATGATCTCACAGTTACTGAGCCCTGAATCGGGCTCCATGTTGACAGGTCAGAGTCTAGACCCTGCTTCAGATTCTGTTTCCCTCTTCTTCTTCCCCTCCCCTGTTCGCATGCTGTCTCTCTCTCTCTCTCTTAAAAATAGAGAAAGTAGGGGCGCCTGGGTGGCTTAGTCGGTTGAGCGTCCGACTTTCGCTTGGGTCATGATCTCGCCGTTCGTGGGTTCGAGCCCCGCGTCGGGCTCTGGGCTGACTGCCAGCTCAGAGCCTGGAGCCTGTTTCGGAGTCTGTGACTCCCTCTCTCTCTGACCCTCCCCTGCTCACGCTCTCTCTCTCTCTCTCCTAGAAATAAATAAAACATTAAAAAAAAAAATTTAAAAAAAAAAAAAAAATAGAGAAAGTAGTGACCTTATGAAGAGGTCCTATAGTGCCCTACAGTGCAGTGACCCGTTTACTGGAAACTGCCACCTCAAGGGTGGATCCTATGTGTGTTGTGTGCACCCTGCTGTTTTGGCTGAGCTGCTTTTTCCTTCAGTTCAGTCGTCTGCAGTGGTTCTCTGCCTGCTGTGGGCAGTGTCTGTGTGAGGCTGCCCTGGGCTTGGATTGAATCAGACTACGTGTTTGTCAGAGATGCAGTGGCATCAAACTGCAGAACGCTATCCCCATGCTGTCCCCTGAGAAGCTTTTGTTGGTGGGCAGGGACTGCAATCAGGCCAGCTGTTGGCCTTGCTCTCACTGCTGGTGCTGCAACGTGAGTAGTGTCAGGCAGGGCAGGAGTCACTCTGGAGTGGTGGGGGCTCTTCTGGAGGCTGTGTGCACACTGCTGGGCTTGTGTCCTTTTCTTTCTTTTTTTTTCCCCCCATGTTTATTTATTGAGAGAGAGATCTAGAGCATGGGGCGGACAGGGAGAGAATCCCAAGCTGGCTCCACACTGTTACGGGGCTCAAACCCACAAACCGTGAGATCATAACCTGAGTCAAAACCAAGAGTCAGATGCTTAACTGAACCACCCAGGTGCCCCTGAAAAAACATTTTTTTAATGCTTGTTTATTTTTCAGAGAGAGCATGAGTGTGGGAGGGGCAGAGAGCGAGGGAGACACAGAATCCAAAGCAGGCTCCAGGCTGAGCTGTCAGCAAAGCCCAATGCAGGGCTCAAACTCACAAACCATGAGATCATGACCTGAGCCAAAGTTGGACACTTAACTGACTGAGCCACCCAGGCACCCCTAGACATGTGGACCTGATTTGAATAGGCTCCAGCCAAGAGCATATTGGATAGAGTGGATCCATAATATGCTGGGGGTGTGGCATGCAGTTTTAACAAGGTTTGTGAGCTGTTCCTCCATGAGATAGGACCACTACTGCTGTGCATACCGAGGCCCCACAAATCATGGGGTCTGGAGATAAGGTGTTGGCAAAGTCTGTGCTGGTCTTCTAGGGGAGGGGCCAGCAGTGCCAGGAATGAGGCAGGCCTTTCTAGATGGGCCAGATCCACAAGGCACAGTCTAAGCAAGTTAGGAAGTAAATTTCTACAGGTGGTTGTGGGTCTATGCTGGGGAAGGGGGTGGCATGAAAGGGAGCACCTGCCCACTCATTTTTATCTGGAGGAGCCTCCCAGTGAGCTCTGTCCCTCAGGGATCTGATCTGAGATTAGTAAATAATTCTCCCCCCATATACCCAAGGCATTTTTTAAGCTGCTGCTGCTTTGCTGTTATCTCTTTGTGTTTGTTATGCTGTCTCTTTAAGGGCATAGACTCAGTTTTCTCTTGCCTTCTGCCTTCCCAGCTCTCTGAGAACTAATCCACTGATTTTTAAAATTCCAGACTTTAAGCCCTACTGGTTAAAAGAAATCACAGATTTAGGTCCCTCTGGTTTTTGAAGCTAAATGTTATGGGGATTCATCTTCCCTATGCTGGCTTCCCAGCATGACAGTTTAGTTCTCTCCTCTCTCCATGCCCTCAGGTCCCTCCTTTCCTTAGACACTACTGGGGTTTCACACACACACCCCCCATCCCCCACTGCATCTCTGCCCTTCCTATCCTCTTCAATATGGTCTCTTCTCTACATTCAGTTATGGAGTTTGTTCTTTCAGTCTGTTGGGAGTGTTATCTAGTTGTATCAGTGGGACAAAGTGAAATTAGGGTCGTCCTGTTCCCCCATCTTCCAGCAATCTCCTATCTCACATCTTCTTTACCCACTCATCCATTGATGTGGATGGATGGTTAGGTTGTTTCCATATCTTGACTATTGTTAATAATATTGCAATGAACATGGGGGTACATATATCTTTTCAAGTTAGTGTTTTCTTTTCCTTCAGATAAATACCCAAAAGTTGAGTTGCTAGATCATACAGCAGTTCTGTTGTTAATTTTTTAAGAATTCCCCATATGGCTTTCTATAATGGCTGAACAATTTAAATTCCCACCAACCACGCACAGGGCTTCCTGTCTTCCACATCATGACCAACACGATTTCTCATCTTTCTGACAGTAGCTATTCTAACAGGTGTCTAATGTATCATTATGGTTTGGATTTACATTCCCCTGATTATTAGGGATGTTGAGCACCTTTTCATGTACCAGTCATTCATCTCTATATTTTCTTTGAAAAACCATATACTCTGATCCTCTGCCCAGTTTTAAAATCAGGTTCACTGGCAGGTTTTGGTGTGTTTTTTGTTGGTATTGTTTTTGCTTTGCTGTCAAGTTGTAGGAGTTCTTTATGTATTTTGTATACTAACCCACTATCAGATATATGATTTGCAAATATTTTTCTCCCATTCTGTAGACTGCCTTTTCATTTTTTTGATGGTTTCCCTTATCTATACTGAAGATTTTTAGTTTGATGTAGTCCTTCATTTGCTTTTGTTGCCTTTGTTGTCAAATCCATAAAGCCCTCACCAAGACCGATATTAAGGAGCTTACCACCTATGTTTTCTTCTAGTAGTTTTATGGTTTCAGGTCTTAAATTCAACTTTAATCCATTCTGAGTTAATCTCTGTATGTTGTAAGACAGTGGTCCAGCTTAATTCTTTTGCATGTGGCTGTCCAGTTTTCCCAGTATCATTTATTCTTCAATAATGTGTATTGTATAGTCTTGGCTCCTTCGTCATAAATTACTTGACCATATTGCATAGATTTAGTTCTAATGCTCTCCATTCTGTTCCACTTATCTGTGTGTTTAATGCCAATACTGCTCTGATTACTACAGACTTGTAATACATTTTGAAATCCAGAAGCATGATGCTTTCAGGTTTATTCTTTCTCACGATTATTTGGGCTATTGACGGCTTTTTTCTTAAACTCCATACAAATTTTAGAATTGTTTATTTCTGTGAAAAATACCACTGAAATCTTGATAGAGATTGCATTGAATCTGTACATTACTTTGAGTAGTATGGACATTTTAACAACATTAATTATTATAATCCATGAACACCAAGTATCTTTCCATTTATTTGTGTTTTTCAGTCTCTTTCACCATTATCTCACAGTTTTTAGTGTACACGTTATTTTACCTCCTTGGTTTAATTTATTCACAAGCGTTTTATCCTCTTTAATAGAGTTATACATGGGATTATTTTCTTAATATCTCTGATACTTTATTATATTATACATAAATATAACAGATATTTGAACTAATGTAAAGTTTATTTATTTTGAGAGAGAAAGTGAAGGAGAGGGAGGAGACAGAGAGAGAGAGAGAGAGAGAGAGAGAGAGAGAGAGAGAGAGAGAGAGAGAGAGAGAATCCCAAGCAGGCTACTCACAGGGCAAAGCCCAATGCAGGGCTCAAACTTACATACTATGAGATCATGACCTGAGCTGAAACCAAGAATTAGACACTTAACCAACTGAGCTACCAGTCTCCCCAAACCTTTCTCTTTTTTGTATCTATTCCAAAGTTTTGCTTTGTAGTACCATGAGACTTACATAAGACTACTTATACTTTTAACAATTTTAATAACAACTGAAGTTGGGACACATTCTAAAGCTCTACAATTTTTACTCCTACCCCATTTACTGTAGTATGATCCACACAGGCTCATCATGCTCATTTATTGTTTATGTAGTTTTTTAAAATAAGCTCTTAGATAAATGTGGACCAGCTAAGGCTGTTAAAAACAGTTATGCATCACATTAAAAGAGAAAATTTAATAGTTCTTAGATCCTGCCTGAACATGTTTGGCTCTAAAGTTAATTTCATAATAGGAGATAAATATTCTATATTTAGATTCAAGTCAAAGTAATACCTAATGGAGAATGCGAGCTTTAAATCTATTATGTATTATGTTAAATGGGAATAAAACTTCTGAACATAGGGTAATGCAACCCCATGGACCTAAACTCATTGTTTCTTCATATACAGACGTAAAATTTTAATTTTACCAGAGACTTCTAGCCTAATTTGCTTTTTATTGGAAACCACACAACCCAATCATGGTATAATCAATAAGAAGTTATTCAAGTGAAGATAGTGAGGACTTGTAGAAGACAATGTGATGAGGAGGGAGGAAAGGAGGGAGACAGGCCTGGTTTCTTTGGCTGCAACAGTCTGGAGTGGAGTTTCTGTTTGACTAAATTGGGAGGTGAAAGGAATGTGTGTTGTTTCAAATACCACAGATTCTCATTGTTCTTAAATCTTGGTACACTTTCTTGAATAAATGTCCATTTGCTGGAAATGGGACCATTTCCAAAGACTTTAAATGACTGCTGTTTTAGAATACTCATGCTTCATCCAGGAAGTGCCTCTCATGTCAGCCCTTAGGCCCCAAACGTTTTCTTGAGTTATACTTTTGTTTGTCTTCTTTAGGGACTCTAATTATATATGTCAGACCTCCTTTGACTAGCTTCCATCTCAACCACCTTCTGACAATTTTTTCCCTCATTTTCATCATCTTTGTTTTCCTGATAGGATTTTTTGCCTTTTTGTTCTATTTTTTTTTTCTTGAGTTCATTTCTTGTTTGCATTTTTTGTTTTCGTGACCATTACTGTTCTTTGTGTTTCTCATAGGGTTTCTTTTTCCATATCCCCGAGTGCTTATTTGATGACCTTTTCATTCCTAATTTCCTTGTTTTCCGCACTACCACACCCCTATGAGCAGCTAACTCTTCTGTGTGTATCTGATTCTCCCTCAGAACCATGCTTCTCTGAGGCTGCCTCATCAGGTCCTGCTGTCTTAATAATCATTTCCCTGAATCTTGTTCTATGGACACTGTGTCCTGACCTGTGTTCGGTATTTTGGCATTAGGCTTTTTCTTAGTTGTCCAGGCCCCTCTACTCCCCACCCTTAAAACCCATAGGCTTGCAACAACAGGAAGTCAGAAGGAATAGAGATAGAATTTACATCTCTATTAAGGCAATTCAAAGGTTATGGTATTGTCTCCTCGTCATACTGAAGAGATGAGGGATCCTTGTTTTTATTTCCTCTGATTGTTTATCTGAACAGTTTTTTTTTTAAAGTCTGAGAAAAATCAGGCTGCTGCCATTGTCCTCCAAAAACCTTTGTGAGGCTTTTAAATTAGACATAATACTGTTTAAATTTTCCTTCATTGTTGACAGATTTTGTCAGTTGCATTTTTCTGTATGGAATTTCCTGATTTCATATAAACTTTCAAACTCCTCTACATAAGTTAATATTCTGTTACTATACTGTACATAGAATCTGGAACAATAAATAAGACATTATCATTGTTGCTACTGGTGACATGTGCCTTCTCTTTTCCTTTTTTGATCAGTCTTTTTAGGGATGTAACAGTTTTAAAAGTACTGAGAAGGTCTTTGACATTTCTCTTGAGAACTGAGGTCTGTGCTTTCCCCTAGAATCTTTGAGGGCAGTGACTGCTTTCACCAGTAATATACTGTGGATGTGAGACTATATGAATTCTGAGGCTAGGTCATAAAATGCCTTGTCGTTTCACGCTGATTTTATGGCGATATTAACTCCAAAGGAAGTTAGTTGTCATGTAAGCAATCAGTTTATCCTGAGAATACAAACCTCCTTATTAGTCCATCCTGAGGACACCACCTGCCTTTTGCCCTCACAAATCCTAAACTATTTCAGTACACTGACAGGAGGCACATAGTTTAGAAGGCAAAGAATTCAAATAATAAATGTCACACAGGAAGCCACAGAAGTAGAGCTATAATAGATAAAGCTGTCAGGGAACTTTCATATACCCATATGTGAATAACTGGTTTGAATATATACTTAGTCTCCTCCCCAACCCGTTTCACATTAAGTATGTAGGCGGGATTAAGTTTTAACATGCAATGCTGAAATATCCCTACCATACAACACGCTGCATTTCTAGGAATTTTTAAACATAGTATACAACAAGCAGAATGAAAACTTAAAAAAATATATAGATTAAGAACATTCCGAAAATACCAGCAACAAGTGTATTGCTAAGAACCAATAGGTTGTCAGTTAATATTTATTATGTGAATCAGATTATTTCAAGTAGGTTTCTGGCCTAAATCACCATAAGCATGATATGAAATAAAAAGTTACTGAACTATTAATTCATATCCTTCAAAGTGTGGGTCTTTCTGGACCCATATCTACTTCCTTGAGAACAGTTTGTTCTCTCAATGTATAATATTTCAAAAAAGAGATTAAAATAATCTTTTGTAATCCATGAAAAAAAATCAAACTGGTGACTGTTTTTAGTGAGGAAAAAAATGGGAATGACTTTAATACTTAGGTGAACTTTAATAAGATATTCTGTAGTTTTAGGGCAGAGGTCAGGGAATAACATCACATATTAAATGAACAGCTTAAAATAATTTGTGAATAACCTACCAAACCCAGGAACACTTTTGAGACTGGCTTTGAGGCAAATTTTTTCCAATCTGAGGTAGCTATATCTCATCAGACAATTCCACAGGAACATCCAGTCCATTCTTGTCCGATGATTCATGATGATGACACTTCTTTCTCCAGGAACAAACGCATCACCTGTTATAATCACTTTTACACCAAACATGGTCTCCAACAATGCCTAAGGAATACACAATACATCATAATTTAGTTATAATTTTCCATAGGTAAACTGTATCATGTTCTGTAAATAAGTCAAAGGCATGTGTTTCTCAAGATCACTGCTTCTATAATAAATCTGGAAAAAGAAGTTAATCTGGAAGAATGGGAACATAAAGGCAGTATTTCTATTTTTAGTTTTATTAATTTAGGTTTCTGAAAGTTTCCTAATTGTTACCTTTCACTGAAATCTTCAAGATGTATTAACATAAAAAGAAAAAAAGCATAAAACATATGCAAGAAGATTCCACAGCATAATTTTTTAAGGCTATAGATATATAGGATGATTACTTTCTAGAAAGGACAGTCAAGAAATTTAACACTGAGTATAGTATCAGGCTGAAGGAACAAAGTCAAAATTTTCATTTTATACCTTTCTGTGTTACGATCTCTTTAAACAAATACACATATCTATTCAACAATATGTAAAGAATAAACCAGATGTTTATAAAATCCTGCAACCCTAGCACCTACAACAGTGCCTGGCACCTAGAGGATGCTCGAATATTTGCTGAATTTAACTTTTCTGATAACCAGCTATATAATATATATGAAATATTTAGAAGAAAGTCTATTACAAGCTTGAGTTCTTGTGGAGAAAAAGAAAATCACGGAATAAGAAACCTTGATTTCAATCCATTATTTAAATTTTCAAATAATTTCTATATAACAAATTTACTACTTAACATAGGACTTCACTATGAACAGAGAGAAAACTGGTCCAAGACAGAGCAAGGATAAGAAAATCAAACCTTCTCTCCAGCAACATCATCATGAAAACCTCTAGAGAAGTATAGCACAGTGTGGTTGAAACAATGAAAATAAATGAACTACAGGGATCTACAACATGGATGGCACACAAGCATAATGCTGAGAGAGGCGAAACCAAAAATGTCCTACATAAAGCTTTTTAAAACAGTCAGTAAGAAACTTTACAGGTAAATATATAGCCAGTGAAACTGGAAAACAGCAAGCAAAGGCCTTAAGTCAGGCTATTGGCTACTTCTACCAAATAGAGGACTGTGATTTGAAAGCTAGGTGACTTGTTGGAAGACTGCCAACATTCTAGTTTTTGACCTCGTTGACAGTTACACTTTAATATATAATTTTATAGTGTGCATTTGTTTTGTTAACTTTCAATACGTTTGTTACATTTCACAAAAACTTTTCTTTAAAAGTATATGACACAGATGAACAACAGGACTTCAAAACAAAAATAAGATGAAGGAAAAAGGGTTAAAAGGAGTATCAGCTAAGGCAAAGTTAGAAATGTTTTATGCCCAAAGAATTATAGAATCAGAGTGTTAACACCTAACAGAGTAAAACAGATATCCCACAGGACCCACTGAGTTACTTTCTCAGAGCGGAGATCCATTTTAGGGCATGGGTGTTTAACCTGATTATAAAGTCCTAGAAGGACAGCCTTCAAGAAGTAAACAAACATGCCAGAACCATATTGTTTTGATGATTACAGCTTTGTAATAGAGGCTAAAGTCTGGGACTGTGACGCCTCCAGCTTTGGTTTTCTTTTTCAACGTTACTTTGGCTTCCGGGGTCTTCTGGGGTTCCATACAAATTTTAGGACTGTTCTGGCTCTGAGAAGAATGTCGGTGCTATTTTGATTGGGATGGCGTTGAATGTGTAGATTGCTTTGGGTAGTATTGACATTTTAACAATATTTATTCTTCCAATCCATGAGCATGGAATGTTTTTCCATGTCTTTGTGTCTTCTTCAATTTCTTTCATAAATTTTCTATTGTTTTCAGCATCTTTTACATTTTTGGTTAGGCTTTATTCCTAGGTGTACTTTATGGATCTTGGAGCAAATGTAAATGGATCGATTTCTCGATTCCTTTTTCTGTTGTTTCATTACTGTTATACAGAAATGCCATCGATTTCTGTACATTGACTTTTGTATCCTGTATCAGTTCTAGCAGCTTTTTAGTGGAGTCTTTCAGGTTTCCCATGCAGAATATCAGGTCATCTGCAAAAAGTGTAAGTGTGACTTCTTTGTCAATCTGGATGCTTTTTACTTCATTTTGTTGTCTGATTGCTAAAGCTAGGACACACTATGTTAAACAACAGAGGTGAGAGTAGACCTCCCTGTCGTGTTCCTGATCTCAAGCAGAAAGCTCTGTTTTTGCCCACTGAGGATGATACTAGCTATGGGCTTTTCATATATGGCTTTCATGTTGTTTAAGGTATGTTCCTTCTATCCCAACTTTCTTGAGAGTTTTTACTAAGAATGCTTTTTCTGCATCTATTGACAGGATCATATGGTTCTTATCCTCTCTTCTATTAATGTGATGTATCACACTGATTGATTTGCAAACATTAAACCAGCCTACCAGCCCAGGAACGACTACCACTTGATCATGGTGAATAATTCTTTTAACACACTTTGAATTCAGTTTGCTAGAAATTCTTGTGTTGATAATTTCTGCATCCATGTTCATCAGGGATATTGGGCTATAATTTTCCTTTTTAGTAAGATCTCTGTCTGGTTTGGGAATCAAGATAATGCAAAGCTGTAAACATCAAGAAAGCATGGTATTGGCACAAAAACAGACACAGACAAATGGAATAGAATAGAGAACCCAGAATTGGCCCCACAAACGTATAGCCAACTAATCTTTGACAAAGCAGGAAAGAGTATCCAATGGAAAAAAGACGGCCTCTTTAACAGATGCTGGGAGAACTGGACAGCAACATGCAAAAGAATGAAACTAGATCACTTTCTCACACCACACAAAAAAATAAAATGGATGAAGGACCTGAATGTGAGACAGAAAACCACCAAAACCCTATAGGAGAAAACAGGCAGCAACCTCTTTGATTTCAGCCATAGCAACTCCTTATTTGACATGTCTCCAAAGGCAAGGGAAATAAATGCAAAAATTAACTGTTGGGACCCCATCAAGATAAAAAGCTTCTGTACTGCAAAGGAAACCATCGGCAAAACTAAAAGGCAACTGACAGAATGGGAGAAGATATTTGCAAATGACTTATCAGATAAAGGGTTAGTATCAAAAATCTATAAAGAACTTACCAAACTCAACACCTGAAAAACAAATAATCCAGTGAAGAAATGGGCAGAAGACATGAATAGACACTTTTCCAAAGAAGACATCCAGATGGCCAACAGACTCGTGAAAAGATGCTCAACATCATCAGAGAAATACAAATCAAAACCATATTGAGAAACCACCTCATACAGGTCAGAATGGCTAAAATTAACAACTCAGAAAACAGATTTTGGTGAGGATGTGGAGAAATGGGAACCCTCCTGCAAACTGGTACGGCCACTCTGGAAAACAGTGTGGAGGTTCCTCAAAAAAAATAACAATAGAACTACCCTACAACCCAGCAACAGCACTACTAGGAGTTTATCCAAAGGATACAGGAGTGCTGATCCATAGGGGCCCATGTGCCCCAATATTTATAGCAGTGCTTTCAACAATAGCCAAACCATGGAAAGAGCCCAAATGTCCATCAACTGATGGGTGGATAAAAATATGTGGTTTATGTATACCATAGACTACTACTTGGCAATGAGAAAGAATGAAATTTTGCCATCTGCAACAACATGGATGGAACTGGAAGGTATTATGCTTAGTGAAATAGAGAAAGATATCCTATGTTTTCACTCATATGCGGAATTTGAGAAACGTAACAGAAGACCACAGGGGAAGGGCAGGGGAAAAAATAGTTTTAAACAGATAGGGAGGCAAACCATAAGAGACTCTTAAATACAGAGAATAACCTGAGGGTTGGTGGGGGGGAGGGGGAATGGATGATGGGCACTGAGGAGAGTACTTGTTGGGATGAGCACTGGGTGTTGTATATAAACAATGAATCATGGGTATCTAATCCTGAAGCCAAGAACACACTATATATACATTGTATGTTAGCTAACTGGACAATAAATTATATTAAAGAAGAAGTAAATAAACATAGGCCCCTTTTTAAAAGGTATATACAGGGGCATCTGGGTGGCTCAGTTGGTTAAACATCCAACTCAGCTCAGGTCTTGATCTTAGGGTCATGAGCTCAAACCCTGCATTAAGCCCCCACATGCTGGGCATGTAGCCTCCTTTAAAAAAAAAAAAAGAAAGGAAAAGTATGAATATGTACTTTGCTAAATGCCTGTAGTTTTCATCAGATTTTCAAAAAGGTCTATAACCACTCAAATAATTCTAAGCCGCGCTCCCAAAGTCTCTGAGAAGTCAAGTCTCTATGTAGAAGACTTAACAATGGAGAGGATCATGGCAGAGTCCTCTAGGCTTGGACCCACAAGCACATACTTGTAAGTATAAAGGGCCATCAACTCCCAAAATGAATCACTGAATTATATGTCTTGGCCCAGAGGACATGTGTGAAGTCATCATCCATGGTTTATTAATTTGGATCAGCTCCATTCTGCTTTCCAAATGATATACTTTACAGTTTTTCCCAAGAATTGAAATCCAGAATGCCCTTCCCTTAACTGGTAGAAAGATGAAGTTGATTACTAATTGTGAGTTGTACCACAGAAGAGGTTAAAAATCTCAAAGCCTTCTAAATACCAAACCTCAACCCTCATCTTTTAAGTGCAATTTCTAATACATGTTATCCTGTGGATCCCAAAACAATCTTTTGCTTTTCATTATGGAAAATGTCAAAATAAATCCAGACTGTCTGTCCAGGAGCATATCATATGGCATTCTCTCCCTTGCCATCCAGCACTCTATAAGAATGTGCCTGAAAGTTATATAAATAAGCTTTGGGACAGCCTAGATCTCAAACTCACATTCATCATTTGTAATACCAGATAAGACATAATCGAGTCAACGTTTTTTCCAGGTCTCAGAAAGGCAGAATTACAAATATATACTACACAGAGGTAAAGTTGAATGTCTATAAAGAACTCCAGAATTCAAATAATCCAGATTAAAAACTGTTAAAAAGACACTATTCTTATTTTTTTTTTCCTATTTCTAGTCTAGAAACTAGTATAGAAGAAAAACTAATCTTATGAAATTTCACAATGCTTTACGGAAGCGATTTCTGAGGAACTCTTATAGACCACTGATGACTACTTCCAACTGTTCCAGCATGTCTAAAAACACAAAGATGAGAGGTTCTCCTCTTGATCACAGAGAATCAGTTTTGCCATCATGTCCCAAGCACTCATTTACCATTCCAACGACTCTTTATTTAGACTGAACTAAAACCAACTCTGTGGCGTTCCGCATCTCCCAGTCTGCCTGGGCCTTTCAGATTCCACTCAGCCTCGCTCCTCAAATCCTTAGCTTTAGTTAAGATCTTGCAATCCCAAGTCATTCATCAAACACAGCATCCCTTTCGTTTGCTCTAGGACTGGAATCAGCAGGCCGTGGAAGAGACTTGTACCCTAGGTGGGGAGTTAGAAAATGATCTCTAAATCCCTAAGTCATGACTTCCAGTGAAAGGACAGAACTCCAAATAGCTTTCAGAATCCCAGGTTATTAGCTAACAATCGGTCTGTTGGAAAGATTCCGAATTTTGAGAAGCAAAAAGTGCTCTTGGACACATGCAGAGTGTGACCCTGACAGTATTGATTATGCTGAATAGAACTGTCCCAAAATGGAATGACCAAAGACCTGCACCCCTCAGTGTAGAAATGTACCAAGAGAGAATGGATGGACACGCTGCAGAGTGTTCTGGAAGGAATTCTCACAGAAGTAGGTTAGACTAAGTGACCTCAGGCTCATCTAAGATTCTAGAAGATTTTACTGTCGTACCTCACTTAACACACAAAATGTGGTTCTTAAAAATAGTAAGAGAAAAAAAAAATCTTGCCGATGAAATCATTTTAATGCACAAGAGATACTTACAAAAGAGAAGATCACTTTATGATTATTTCTGTAAAGCAATCATTAGTACAAGTGCATTTACCCTAATTTATTATTAGTGAACTTCTTTTAGTTGTTGAGGATTGCTTAAAATAAAACAGCAAAGAGTAAAGTATGAAATAAAAGGTCATAAAAGACACCCTGATAGTTTTTCTCCATTTCTTTGAACAGGGAGGCTTACCACTTAAACTGTAACACCAATTTTTGGTAACCTAGCTAGAAGGCATTCAACTTCTATAAATTTCTTAACTGAAAGACTCTGCTTGATATGCCATTACTAGTAAGTTAAACAGGTAATAGGAGTTTTTTCAAGTATACACTAATTTAATACCACAGTGGTGGTTGAATTTTGACTGTGTTAAGTTGTGAAGTCAGATAATAAAGCAGAAGTCAGGAATAGCTGAAATTAACCCCTAAAAATCTCACAGAAAAGTACTTCACAAGAGACCAGCACACTAAGTCCAGCTCAGCCAGTTTTTTCTCAATGTTGGAACAACTTTCTCTAACTGACCATCAGATGAAGGGACGGGTCTACGTGCTGTTTTAAACACACAATCATACTCAATACAACACCACTCACATCTCCCATTTCATCTCACTTTAAGTAGGGGTGAGGGAAGAACACATTCTCCCCACCTAGTGAATGTACTAGAGTTGTATAAAGACTTGTACCATAGGGTATAGTGTAATTCTGTGTAATCATGGTGGTACTAATAGTAACAGCAGAAGTGGCTATGGCAGAATTTGGCCAGTAAAGTCCAGCATTCCTTCCAAAGTAATAGATTTTAATTATGTACATGGCTTCCCAGAGGAAAGATGACATTTGCCAGATTCAATTACACCTTTCAGCTCTTCTCTCCCCAATGGGGCGAACACAAGAGCCATGTGCTATTTGTTATTCACTGGTATAATGGAAAGCACTTGCTCTGGACTTCCTCTCCTATGTGCTTTCTGCAAAGTGGGGCAAAATAGTAGTAGTGACCAGTCAAACTATATATCCACAACTAGGAAAGATAGTTTAAACAGAATGCTATTACCTCCACAAGGCCATATCCATCCTGTTCATCATTATATTCTAGCAAAATGCTTAGCACATGGTGGACACTTAATAAATAGTTGCTGGATGAATGTTCTAGGATCCTGCTGACTAATTTTACCATAGATAGCAGCTAACAAAACTTACCAAAAAATCCTTCCTGCTATTATGAAAGGAAAAAGAAAATTTTGCATTAATACATAAGGAGGATCTATACTGATACTGTAAGATTATAAATATTCGATGCAAAGTACTTCCCACTGGAAAAAAAAGAAATAAGGAAGATGACTGCTGCTTCCAGACGTAACAGAGCTAGTGTATATAGACTTACCACTGAGCTGAAGTGCAGGAAAGTAAGGTTATAATGAATTATACGG
The DNA here is from genome assembly GCF_008692635.1 of Crocuta crocuta. Taxonomy (NCBI): domain Eukaryota; kingdom Metazoa; phylum Chordata; class Mammalia; order Carnivora; family Hyaenidae; genus Crocuta; species Crocuta crocuta. Next base: position 756,335 of record NW_027531902.1, read on the forward strand.
AAGAAAAATCTCAAAAAGTAATGAAACCACTAAAGACCCCCAATATAAATTCTATAACTTGTAAGTACAGTATATTTTATAAATGCTTATTTATTTATTTTCAGAGAGAGAGAGAATACCAAGCAGGCTCCACGCTATCAGCACAGAGCCCGATGTAGGGCTGAATTCCACAAACCATGAGATCCTGACGTGAGCTGAAATCAAGAGTCGGATGCTCAGCCAACTGAAGCACCCAGGCGCCCTGAAAGTACAGTATGTTAAACAGAAATCCACTGTGTGAAAAAACAGCAGCTAGAGGTGGCAGAAGCGAGGGTCAGTGAACTTGGTGACTTGTGTAATAATACAAGCAACCTAACAAACCTACAACTGTTGTCCTAAAAGGAGATGAGAGTGAATGGAGCAGAACAAGATATATGAGGAAATAACAGCCCCAAATTTCCCTATTTGGAAAAAACAAAGCTACCGATCTAAGAAGCCTGATGAAACACAGCAAAATAAACCTAAAGAAAACTGGACCTAGGCATACCATGACCAACAAAACTGCTAAAAAAGAACTCTTAACAGCAGCCAGAAGAAAATGGCACATTAAACAAATGGAAGCAATAACATATGCTGGCTAACTTTTCAACAAAAACAAGAAAAGCGTAAGATAGAAGTAGAATGTGAAACTAGGGGAAGAAGGAAGAAAATGTCATCCCAGAAATTTCTCAGCCAGTTAACTATACTTCAAAAACGAAGGCAAAATAAAGTTTCACTTAAAAGAAAACAATCTACAGGAGTCCCCACTACAAGAAAACCTAAAGGAAGTTCTTCAGGCTAAAGGGAAATGACACTACTAGAGAGAAACTCTAATATATAGAAAGAACAAAGAATACTATAAATGGAAAATATTTAGATAAATATAAGACTATATTCTATTTTTTGAAAGACATAGGACTATTTAAAACAAAAAATTATAACTGCATTGTAGAGTTTGAGAGTAGATGAAGTATGACAGCAGCACAAAGGATATGGAAATGAAAGCCCTACACTGTTACAAGTCTTAACATTTTATGCAGTGTGCTAATAAATATCAACTCCAAGTTTTACTTCTGTAACGTAAGGATGATGGTGGTGCCTGAAATGAAGACGTCCTAAAGCACTTAGCACAGTACCTGTCATGTAAGTGCTTTAACAGCTATGATCATCATTACCCCTTTAATAAAACCTTGTCATTCTTCTCCTTAATCTGGAACCAGTTATTTATCATCTACCAGTATGCTAGAGTCCCTTTCTTTGTACCTGTAGATTAAGTTCAAATAGAGAAAGGAAAGGGAAGAGGGACAGAAAGAGATGGGGGACTACTTTTAGTTTACCGGTATCATATTTCTTAAAACATATCTGAATAACTTTTTAAAAAAATTAACCTTTGACAAGAGACAAATGCAATTATTTATTCATATTTTTAAAAAGATCCCTGTGGTGAGAAGGATGCACTGTAAACAACTCCCTGGGAGAAGTCCAAAGCATCGGTCTACGTTCCTGTCTGCAAAGGTTAACCGTGGCAGTCCACCTGATGGGAACTAGGCAACAGCAGTTCAAAGGACACAGGTGAAAAAAGACCCCTCGGCACTGGAAGGAAAGGATTCCCTCCTTGTTTTCCTTGTCAGGTATAGCCTCATCACCTCCACCATGACTGTCCAGTAAACCCAGAAACATGAAGTTCCAGCTGTTGCTCAGGAAATCCAACCTATTCCAGGTAAAGGCAGCTACGTGGGTGCCCCTGCATTTCTGGGGAAGGCACTGTGGGTTAGCAGCAACAGGGGAGGGCTAAAGCAGCTCTGGTGCGGACAAGGGAGGAGTGTGGACTAGAATCCTACAGGAAGGTGCCAGCTCAGAATCACAGGGATGTTGCTCAGAGCTGTATGCACGGACATTGCAGAGAACACCTGTCTTTTCCAAGAATCCACTACACGTTCTGTGTGCGCTTACATCTTACAGAGGTTGACTCATTCTAGCCCACAGACAGGAAATCCCTTTATTCCTCAATTCTGGGGTTAATGGGAAGAATTAAATCAATGACATCAATGTCAAAAGTTCAAAACAATAGTTTAATCTCAGTCTTAAATTTTGTCATTTGTAAAATAAAGGGAAATTGAAATATTCTTACATCATTAACTTTTTCTCTGTACCTTTAGATTTGTGGATTTTGCTATACGTAAAGTATACCTCGAGGAAGGGAATATAAAAGAAACTCAATTTTGGAATACGGCTCCTAGATATTTTATTTCAAGGACACGAATTCTATTTAATTCTCTCTAGTTTCTCTACTTCCTCTAAATGCACCTCTTATGAAACAGAAAGGATTTACATGCTTATCATGTTATCGAGGGGAACATTCGAGTAACTGACTCTAGCTTACCGCGGGCAGTGTGAGCCAGGTTGCCACGAGGCGGTTGTTGATCCAGCGATACCAAGATGGGTTTACAAACATCAAAGGTAAGAAGGGGCCCAGCATGAAAATGCTTCCAAAAAAGCTTCCCCAAAACAGAGTGAGTATGAAGTAAATCCCTTTCCATGACACCATGGTTCTGAAAGAAATTTTTTAAAAAAAGATATATTTTGTTACTATACATATAAACTGCCCAAATTGAGAATGCGTAAAATAATCTTAAATGAGAAGGCTACAGAAAAGGCTCTGATTAAGGTGACCCTCGCGCATGTCCTACGGGTCTAACAAATTCCCAGTACATTAGAAATGAATACTCTCAGCAGAGTAAATGCCTACCTCCTACTCCCCTAAAAGCTCTTATTTATAAGAAGCCTGTTTTTTTAAAATCAAGTTATTAGTGTTAACATAAACATAGGAGTTACCCAATACAAAATCTTAAAATATTCCATAATTTTTTTATATCCTACTATAAAAAGGCAACTTAATGGACCAAGAATTACAGAACAGTTTCCCACGAGTGGCTATGCCTAAAAGCACTGGCAATCTTATAGAGCGCACTAGGTTTTTTTTTTTTAACCTAGAAATCTTGGGACTCCTGAGTGGCTCAGTCATCTGACTCTCGATTTTGGCTTAGGCCATGGTCGCAGGTCATGGGACAGAGCCCCCATGTTGGGCTCTGTGCTGACAGCACAGATCCTCCTTGTGATTCTCTCTCAAAACAATTTTTTTTCTGTTAATTCTTCCACATTAGAACCTGAAAGTAGGATCTTTGGGCAACTGGTCTTAAACTGGCTCTTTCTTTATGACCTGAAAGAATAAAGAACAGTCAGATTCTTCACTTTACTAAACTATTTGCCAAAAGATTACTTCCAGGGTCCTCATAACCAGAAACACTTAATATTGACATTATAAAAGAAACTGTTGGAAACACAATTTAAAATGAATAATCAAACATTTGATTTTATAACCTAACCCATATTAGAGCAACAATATGTTTTACCTCAGGATGATAAAAGTGCTAGAATCATAAAAATTCTGAAAACAATAATGGCCTTAAAATTTTTATATTACAAAAGGTATTCCAGTGATCAAGACCTGTGATTCTGTTTAAATATTCAGAACAGGGAACAGAAATAAAATTTCAAATGTCAAAGCGCTTTAATAAATGTCAGACAAACAATAAAACAGGTCAAATCCCTTAACAACACAGATTTGACTTTATCTGGGTACTGAGTATGTTTTTAAATCTCTACCAATACTTGAGAGTGTGTGTACAAAATCCTTCCAAGCACAGAGAGAATGAATATCTAAGAACTGGTTTTTTGCTGAACTCTAGACTGAACCTGTAAGTAGAAGTCAGGTAAGGGAATGAGCGTGGAGAGAAAATCCACTGAAATGCAGTGGCCGCTTTGCTCACCCAGGGCCCCAAAAGGTGTTTGATCCTTCACACCCTCAGCTCTGCTTTCTGAGGCCTAGGCTCTCCTCTTCACACAGAAAGATGACACCCTCGGCAGCTTCTCTCCAGTCTTTAAATGAAAGCTTTTAAAACAGGAAAAAGAAAAAGACCATCTGCAGTGCTGCTCCTCTATCTGAAACCCTGTAACTACCTTTTTTGCTCCGTTTGTTTCTGCCAATTAGCTGGCTCTGTTTAGACACTTACTCCCTGAAGAGCAGGACTTCACATTGTATCTGTACAGGTCCATCAAAGACTCAAACACACCTCTTCCACGCTTAGTAAACGATTTCTCACTTGATGTGATTAAGCTCTTTTAACTCATATGTTATCCTCTAATAACATCTTTTCATTTTACAGTGATGAAGCTGAGGACCAAAAGAGTTACGATAACTTTCCTAAGTCTCCTTAGGAGATGCTACCAATGGGTAGCATCAAGTGTTTCTGCCTTCTACTTCTTTCACGATATTATACTATGTCTTTCTCGCTGAGTGGCCAGGAATCAGAGGCCCGAGTCAGCTTCTAAATGTGAATATAAACACAGACTCAAGTATAAAAGGATGTGTCCCATGAACATACTGGGGTTACTCAGGCCAAGTCTAATCTAAAATTACTTTTCCATCTTGCTCCTGTCTTTTCCCTAACTTCTCAATAATTTGTTCAATGACTCAATAAACATACAAAGAGATCCCACTGTGTGCCAGGCTCTGTGCTGGTCACTTGGAGACACCACAGTAAGTATGACAGACATACCAAGCTCTCGCCAACCATGGCCTCTCTATCTCTTCCTCATGAACTTCTCCCTGGCTCTGCATTTAATCCAGCTCCATCCAGTCTTCTTCCAAGTCTCACGGGTTTCACAGACAAACATGGTTAACATGTTTTTTACACATGTATTTAGAATGGCTAAAATGGGGATGGAGGGGAGGGGAGGGACCTGCCAATACCAAGCGCTGGTGAGGTTGTAGAACAATAAGAACTCACATACATGGCTGGTGGCAATGCAAAATAGTATGTACGCTTACCATGTAACCCAGCAATTCTACCAAATATACAGGACAAATGATGATGACACAAAAACTTGTACACAATTGTTTATATCAGCATTGCTCATAACTGCCAAACACAGGAGGCAACTCAACTGGGGGTTGGGGAGGGGGGTAGAGACAGGCAAACAAATCCATAGACCAGATACCTACAGCTTCTTGCTCAGAAAGGAAACCTCTTTTCCTTCCTAAAATGTCCTTAACCTAACAACTAAAATGTTAACTAGCATTGTTCTCATAGTCTAATAGGTATACTAAGAAATAACTGCAAATCAATGTGATACATGCAACATGTGTTAAAGATAGTTCAAGGTAAAGCAGGATAAACTCTGCTGAAAGGAATTAAAGAAGGCATTAGACTCTTGGAGGATGTGGGGTGGGACGGATTATTCCAGGCAGTAAAACAAAACACGCAGTCACAGAAATCTTAAGCAGGGAGCTGTAACTCATTATACATTAATGAGGTACCGTGTACCCACTGGAGAGCTGCAAGAAATCACAGAGCACAGGTCCTATGGACAAAGTGCACAAGCCCAGGCCAGGACAGCCAAATAATACTCCCTGTAGCATGTCACCGTGGGTAAGAAAAAACCTAGCATCTATGACTGTTTTGGGATAAGTGATAAGGGTGCATATAAACATCGACTGAATGAGTAAATAGATCAGTTTTGTTAAAAACCTTAAGAGCAAAGAGCTTCTCTTCCCTTTAAAACTGACAGCACATGGAACTTGTTGGCAAAAATCCCAGCATTGACGGATGCTGGTATCAGAGGGGTCTATGACCATCTGCTCCAGTTCCACCACGCAAAAGCCTGATGATCGTGACCACATCGCTTAACCTGGATGCTTACAGATGAAGTTGTGGAAAACTCTCAAAGGCCTACCTTTTGAGCACCTAATATTTGCCAGACACTTGACAGAAGGCTCCTTGTAGTTACATATTTAATACCTACATGTTGAACTATCCATAAGCAATGAAAAGATCCATAACAGGTAAATAGTTCAAAATTTTGCTAAAACTCCAAATTTGACTACCCCAAGGCTGGTGTTAAAAACCAAATCACTTAGGTGGTAAAAATCTGGTCAACTGTCCAGTATTCTACTGTCTTACTTAGTGCCTAAGCACTTGGTGGGGCAAATTAGATGCACAGCAGATTTGTAACTTTAAGGTTTTAAAAGGACCTTACTATATACCTTGATAATGTCAGGCATGTCTTAAAATAGGCTCTTCACAAACATTCTCATCTAATCAAAACAAGAGCCTCAAAAGTAAGGTATCAGTAATATCAGTGGTATTTGCAGGTAAAAAATTAAGGGACTCACTTCCCCAGCATAATACTGGGGAAGTTAATACTGACTCTGTTAACACTGACAGAGGTGAGCTAAAGAGCCTATACCCAGGGCAGTCCCAGAAAACACAGTAGAAAGTTTGGAACTGGTACAAGAAAGATTTTAAAGAAGAAAAAAAAAATAAAAGAAAGTTAAGCATATTGTTTAAACTCGTCTTCGCTGAAGAAGGTAAAACTAGGCTTCTGAATTAGGGGACGCACAGTGGGATTAAGTAACCCTATACACAGAGAAACCTAAAGCTGGACCCAGACCATCTTTCCTCACTGGGCTTTCAGGTGGCTGGGAACAAGAGTTTAGTCCTCGTCCAGGGTTCGCCAACAAAACCTCATGCAGTGATGGAAATGTTCTGCCTGCAAACCTCACACTGTGCTGTCCACTATGACAGCCCACAGCTGTATGTAGCTAATTCAACTGAGGAATTCTTCGTTGGATGTGGCAAGTGGCTACTATTATCAAATAGCACAGCTGTAGGAAGACTACCAGGGCACACTTCTCTGGGATCTGACCAGACATTGAGGAAAGACAAAAACACAGAAACACTGGAGGTTCCCTAATACACAGTCAACCTGGATCACCTATAGTGAAGCCTTTGCAAAGTTCATGTAAGCCTCACCTATCTACAACCTCCTCATTGGCTTAAGTGCCTTGTTTTTCACTGTAAGCAGATAATGAGACATCTGAGAAACCTCTTTAACATTAGAGACTAAAACAGAAAAAAGTATATTTGAAGGAAACTATTCAGGAAGAAGAAAACTGTCTTAAATATATATAACAAAAGATAAAAAAATATGTTGTATCTAGTAAAGAAAAATGTGAGAAAACAACAAAGGAAACATTAATAAATGAGCTATTAGAAGTTGACAACATACAATGTTAAGCAAAAATTAAAAACTCAGAGTTGAAAAGTGAAACTGAGGAATTCCTCGTAAAAGTCAAGATAAAGGGCTGGAAAGTAGAAAGAGTATTAGAGGACCAAGACACGAGGTCCCACATGCAAATTACATGACTGCCAAAAAGGGAGGAGTGAGGAACTGAAGGGGAAGAAATCAGCAACCAAAGAAATTTCTTAAAATGTCCTCCAAACTTGGTAAACATGACCTTCCACATGAACAGGGCCTGTTGAAAGCTAGGATAATGGATGAAAACAGATGCTCACCAAGGCACAAGCACTGTCGCTTTCAGGACAGAGAAGACAAAAGGACATTCTACAAAACTTCTAGAGAAGATATAAACAGGTCACTAAGGATCAAAAATAAAGCTGGCTTTGGACTTCTCTGTAGAAACATCTTAACAACAATACCAGAAGATGAAAACAGAACAATGACTACAAAATTCTCAAGAAAGTTATTTATCCGGTCACTTTATCAAGGATAATAGAACGTCATCATCATCACACATGCTGGATCTCAACGATACCTCCCATACAATCTTTTTCCAAGAAACTGTTAGAAAATGGGCTACCTAAAACAAAGACTAAAGGAAATGAAACACAGGAAATGAGAGATCCCACATAGGTGGGAGGTCCAGGGAATCTCCGAGATGGTCATGAAGGAAGATCTTAGGATGACAGTCATGAACAAGAGAGAGACGGTGTCCAGTCCAAACTGGGGATGGGTAACTCAGAAGAAAGACTCTTTGAAAGCTGTATCACCAAATTCCTTACTCCTAAACAACCTTTCTGAGCCAAGAACAGAATGTGCAGGTGAACCTTGGCACAGATTCTAATCTGCACCTGGCCTCCTAAACACGTTCTAATAAAATTCTGGCAGGCCAGCTGATGACACACATTTTATCTACCAGAAGTACTCTGTATGACCTCCTGAGAGATGGGTGGCAGAGGGTTGTTCATGGTGAATTTAGGAACAGAAAACATATTCCCACCAGACAGACAGAACCTGCAGAGTCCAGCCAGATGCCCTGACTACGGTGAGCCCTGGACTGTGGTTTTTAAGACTCATTTATGCACGAACTTGCCCACTATCTTCCCCAGAAACAGATCTGGTCAATGTTCTGGGACGCTGAGGTCAGACTATCACCCAGAGATTCTGTACCTCCAGGAGCCTTCATCTAATGATAGATTATGCTTCTCAACTTTTCACACACACACACACACACACACACACACACACACACACACAGCTTGGTGACACACTGGTGATAAAACTTTAAAGAAAAATAATGACTAACATAAAAGGTTAATAGTTGTCATAGGGGAGTCCACAGGAGACTGGCAATATTCTATTTCTTAAGGATTGTGGCTACCAAACGTCCACCAACAGTGCCATTTAAAATAATGTTCTTTATGCACTACTCTCATAAGCTAGCTGAATAAATACTCCACACCCACACACAATCACAATGATTTAGCGCTTTCATAAACATAAGTGAAATATGTATGAGCTGATTAATTTCTTTTAAATCCAACAAAATTTTTAAATCCCTGGATGCATGTTCATTTGCATGACCTGATTCTGATGAACATTTCTGTATTTTCCAGAATTTAGTAACATACACACATCTGTCTCGCCTGATGAAATGGTTTGCTGCTTTGTTCCCCAGTGAGAACTGTATTTGTTTTCCTTTCAAGTCTCAAAAGACAGAGGCTCACAGCTAAATTTAACATTTAATTTGAGAAGCAAAGATTAGGGTTATTATTATCTCTTTCTCCTCTTACAATCTTTTTATTCTTATTAGCATTATCATCATGTATTTCATTTATTGCACATCAGTTTAAATTCTTTTAGGAAGCAGACTGTTAATTAAAAATAAATTTAAAAGAATGTTAAAATTAGTGACCTTACTCATCTTACTTTACTTAAAAAATAGTGTCTACTATAGTGTCAAGAAATCACTAGAATATTTTACTAAAGAATTTATGTTCAAAATATTCTGAAGACAAAAAGGCATACTCTTTTAATAAGCAAATCCCCAAAAGAAACAAATTAACAAAAACAAGCCAAAGACACCGAAGGTAAAACACCTGCGGTACTAGGCAGGCGGATGAAGCTGAAAGGATAATATATAAAGTCTGCTCTGGCACCTTCACCTGCTTGGGAAAATGACACAGACAACAAAAGGAAAGACACAAACTACACAGTTTCATTCTTCCTGAAGCAGCCCAAGGGAACAATACTTTCCCAGATACTAGAAGAAGCTATAATGTAAGCAGGCATTTGAGTTAAGACCAGTTAGTTAGATGAAATAAAACCAGTTTACCAATTCTGATATACACAACAGGCAGTTGATAGGCACAGAATGAGGTCAAACCTCAGATCTACCCCAGATGAAGGTGGATTTCAGTAAACAAGTCTGCTAACTCCCTCTGGCGGGGAGGGGGTCCATTCAGAGAGTTCTTAGCACTGTATTAATGACATTTAAGGTTATGTTACAGTGACACTATTTATCTTACTAAAGTTTAGCAAGGGAAGAAATTATCTGTGTAAATACTCAGAGTTCTCTAAACCCTGATGCAATTTTTTAGAATTTATTTTTATTTATTTTGAGAGAGCAGGCGGGGGAAGGGCACAAAGAGGACGGAGTGAGAATTCCAAGCAGGCTTTGTGCTGTCAGCACAGAGCCCAAACTGGAGATCAAATTCACGAATTGTGAGATCATGACCTGAGCTGAAATCAAGAGTTAGAAGCTTAACCGATGGAGCCACCCAGGTGTCCCAACCCTGATGCAATGATTTTACTTAAAGTTTACTTAAAGTTGATACCTAGAAAGCACACAATATATACTGTATGCTTTGATTTCTTTAACATTCAAAAATAGAAAAAACATAATGTTAGAAGTAACATCAACGGTTATACTGGAGTATGGAGCAGGGGTAGTGACTAGAATGAACAGCAGGGGCTGCATGGATTTTGGTAATACTCTGTTTCTTGATCTGGGTGCTGGTTACATGTGGCATAGTCACTTTACAAAAATTCATTGAGCTATGCACTTGTGATCTATTTACTTTTCTATATGTATCTTTTTAAAATTTTTTATCTATTTATTTTGAGAGACAGAATGAGAGAGAGCGAGCATGAGCAGGGGAGTGGCAGAGAGAGAGAGAGAGAGAGAGAGAGAGATATTGAGAGAGAGAGAGAAAGAGGATACCAAGCAGGCTCCATGCTGTCAATGCAGAGCCCAAGGTGGGGCTCCATCTCAGGATCAGGAGATCATGACCTGAGCCAAAATCAAGAGTCAGAGCCTTAACCAAATGAACTACCCAGGTGCCCCTCTCTAAGTGTATTTCAATAGTATTTACTCCCAAAAGTTATGTATGTAATAATTTAAACTGGATACCTTTAAGTATCCAGTAAGTAATCACTTCTACATATTACATGTAAGTTTATAGGAAGAAAATGCAAAGTGTCCATAAAAATGAAGAAATGTTCAAGCTATTTTTAAGAAAACGGAAATTAAAACAACAAAACACCAGGGCACGTTGGTTGCTCAGTCAGTTGAGCATCTGACTGTTGATTTCGGTGCAGGTCAGAGTCTCATGATCCCTGAGCTTGAGCCCCACATCGGGCTCTGCACTGACAGCACGGAGCCTGCTTAGAATTCTCTCTCTCCTCTCTGTCTCTCAAAATAAATAAACATTAAAAGCAGAAAGTTTTAAAAAGAAAAACAGAACACCATTTTCTTTCTCACCAAATTGGCAAAAATGTCTGTTTTGACTTTGGTATTCTAAAAATCATTTGTTGATGTCTTTGCCTTCACAGCTAAAAGCACTATAAATTTTAGAGGGCAAACTGGTGAGTTATAATAATACATATAAGCTATAATAACTTTGAATATGCCTATCATCATGAATTCCTTCTCAGTATGTAGCCCAGAGAAATACTCAACACCGTGTATGAAGATGTTTCACTGCTGCATTGTCTGTAACCAAAAAATCAGAAACATAAATGTCCACTGATGGGAGAAGGGCTAAACTGTGGTACAACCAACAATTATGGAACACTATACAGCAGGCAGAAAGAATGAGGTCAAGTTGCATTTTCTAAAATGAACAGTTCTTGGGGCACCTGGGTGGCTCAGTCAGTTAAGTGTTCGACTTCAGCTCAGGTCATGATCCCACGGTTCCTGAGCTCGAGCCCTGTGTCGGCTCTGTACTGACAGCTCAGAGCCTGGAGCCTGCTTTGGATTCTGTGTCTCCCTCTCCCTCTCTCTCTCTCTCTCTCTCTCTGTCCCTCCCCCACTCATGCTCTGTCTCTCAAAAATAAGTAAATCTTAAAAATTTTTTTTTAAATGAACAGTTCTCTAAGATGTATTGCTAAGTGAAAAAGTATATGAGACCATTTTCAAAAGGGGGGAACCACACCCCTGGAAAAAAAAAACCCTATGCTATGTGGTTTACATAAATAAATGTAAATACACAAAGATCTGTCTATAAGGATACACAACAACGTTTCCATGGTTTGTAAAGATGGAAGAGCCTGTGACTAAGGCTGACGGTCAAGCAGAAATAGACATTTCCTTTAATGTTTTAAAGAGATATTTCTATTTGATACTTCCATAGCAAAAGGGAAGAGGGGAAATGAGAGGTAAAAAAGGAGGCATGAAAAAAGAAGCAATGTCGACATAGCCAAAATAAATCAGCTTGTCAGTAACACCAGCAATACCTATTCCTCCACGATTCCATAATCGAAGTAAAAATGATTAAATGTTGAGGCAGAAATAACTCCTACCTTTTAGACAAATTACTGTTTGTCAGACTTTAAACTCAAAGTTTTATAGATAAATTAAAAACCACAATTAAAAACAAACTGAGATAGGAATGGTAAAGTCCCCTGGGAAAGCTAAAACTACACTGGCTCCCCAGGGACCCATGGCCTAAACAAAGGTCACTCAAAACCACCGCTGAATTTATTTTATAGCATTTATCTATGTTAACTTGAAGTTTAAGCTCATGTTCTGCTTTTCTCTTCATGAGACACAGAGCTAACCAGTTACATGTGCAAAGAGCTAAGTGATGGAGGTATACGGACTGCCGGAAACCAAGCAAGGAGCATCCTGAAACGCTTCATATATACAAAGTAGGAGCCATTGAATACATGGGTATAGAAGTCTCATAAGGATAAAGTCCTAGCAGAAAGCAGTTATTTTAAAAGTTTCTAAAAACAGAATGTTCATTTCTGACTATCCCCATGGCTACTTTAATCAAAAGCATACTCTTAGAAAGACAGAAAAAGGAAAAAGTGAAAATAGCTGTCTAAATTTACCAAGTTATTTCGATCATTTAATTCTGATCATTTAAACAGAGAATAAGTACCAATTGGAGTCATTCCAAAGTCTTAAAAACTCATATAATAATATCTGCACGATTAAACACTAACCATTCTCAGACAAGGTACTACAAAGAATAGTAACATATCTTTGCTTTCCTTGGCCATATCATCTAGGTGCAGAAAAAACACATCTGAAAAGGAGGGAGGAAGCAATACAAGGAAGTATACACTAAATGCCAAAGTTCATGAGAAATCAGTAAGTCTGACAACCAGTTTGTAAAATCTTAGAAGTCCAGAGACAAAGTTAAGATCACTGAGCTTTAAACACCTTTCGATTCCACAGATGATTGTCTCATTATACCAGTGAATAAAGTGGGGAGCAGAAAGCTTGAGGAACCTGACTTGTGCTCGCAGTGGCACAGCCAGTGGTCATGGAGCTAGGCTATGACCTTTCACCTCCAGTTACAGCTCAGTGTTCTTTCCATTAGACATGAATCATAGGTGGCTGAAGCAACCAACCGAAACATGAAGAAAAGAATTAAGATGCAAACAAGGTCTGGGCTTAGAGGAAGGATAGTAGTGAGTCAAGTTAGGACTAAAAGAAAGGCAAAGAGGCTACCTCTTATCATTCTCCATGGTGCATACTGTGCGGTGATTGGGTCAGTCATGAGAAAGATTTCCCAAAGTCTCGGGATTTCTGTTGGGTTTTGTTTCTTCCAAATTGTTTCAAACAAAATGAACTGTTAACAGCAAGCATTTTTTTTTTTTTTAATGAAAATGCCACTACTTCTTTCTCTGCAAAAATGGCAAGCACACTTACTACATTTCAACAATTTCCTGTTGTTATAGAAGGTTTTCTCATAAGATGTAAAAGTTAAAACCACATACACCCACACTAAGTGGAACACTACTATATGAAATCATTTCAGAAAAACTGGTTAGTACAACTCTCTTATACCCCTTACATGTTATTCAAGAAACTACCATCCTTGTTCCAATGACTTGCAGTCTTCAGAATGTTAGTACCATGTAACCCAGCAATTCCACTCCTACATATATATATATACACCTAAGTGAAATGAAAATATGTCCACATAAAAACATATACATGAATGTTCATAGCAGCGCCACTCATAATAGTCAAAAAGTGGAAACAACCCAAATGTCCTTCATTTGATAAATGGACAAACAAAACGGGGTTAGCCATCAGTGGCTATCATTCAACACCACCATCACAAAGGAATGAAGTACTTAATACATGCTACAACACAGAAAACTTTGAAAATATTAATGCTAAGTGAAAGAAGCCAGTCATAAAAGTCCACATATCACATGATTTCATTTATATGAAATGGCCAGAAGAGGCAAATCTAGATAGAGGCAGAAAGTAGATTAGTGGTTCCCTAGTGCTAAATGAAGGCGGAATAGGAGTGACTGGGGGGTAAAGGATGCTCTAAAATTAGACAGTGATGATGGCTGCACAACTCTGAACAGTGTAAAATTATTGCCTTCTACACTACTCTTTAAATGGGTGAACTGTGTGGTATGTGAATTATATCTCAAAACAAAGAAAGTTCATTAGCTGGGAGATTACCAAGATGCGACTAACTCTAACCACTTTACCCTGAAGGCCGTGAATGTTGACGGGCAGGAGAAACTGTAAGGATAACAACCACCTTAGAAATTAGAAAAAAGCATATGCAAGCAAAGCAAGAGCACAGAGGGGACCAAAATCGAGACAGGTGCAATCACTGAACAGAAAACAGCCTAGACAGACATGCATCAAAATGTTACCAATGACTATCCTTGCATCGTGAGACTATGATTTTCCTTCCAAATTGTGCACAGAAAGTTTTTAAATTATTTTAAAAAATCTCAACATTTATTTCAAAAGGAAAAATGAGGAGCCAGGATTTCTTATACGAAGGGACTAGAGAGGTCCCATCAATAATATACCATTGAGGATAAAGAATAAAATGGGAATTTCATAATATTAAAACACTGGCCCAGTGTTCCTCATGTGTAAAAGATGCTGATATCAGTAACTTTTCTAATATAAATTATTGGTATTCACTAGGAGGTATAAAATACCACTGTTTCTGGGTGGCATCTAACAAGCATTATGACTGGGCAGAAATAAAATGTTTTTCTTTCTGTTTCACATTACAGTTCTTCAACACACCGCAGATTGATCGTATTATTCCTAAAATCTGTAATTACATTAGCATCGTTAATAAGACCTTTTACAAATTAATATAAACTGAATGAAAACACTACCATATTCTTTAAAAAGTCAACTATCATTCATAGCAATTTTTAAAAAAGAAACAGGCAAGATAAACAAAAATAAAATGTTTCCTTTCTACAATTTATTCTTTGCACAGCAAAGGGAAGTTTACCTGTAGATGGCGCATGGAATGTATCCAAAGCTTCATAAACCCCCTAAAATTGTAAGGTAATTTACATGTGTTTTTCTTCAGAGATGATCCCTATTTGTATCACAGGGGTTTGTATTTCAAAGAAAGTTAAGACGCTATTGGTTTAGAGACAAGTGAACAGCAGCCTAAAATGGTCTTCTGCTGCAAAGGAATCCTGGAGACAGTTTAAGTCTCAAGCAACTATACCGTGTAATTTTCATTTATGAAACACATTTATCAAGTATCCGGGCAATGAGATAAAACCAAAGATAAATCATATAATGACTTTATTCTAGAAAAAACTAAGTTGGGAAGTCAAAAAGTCACAAGATATTATAAGCAAAGGCAGAAATATTATATTATAAAACTATTTTATGTAGATTTATTTATACTAGGCTTTGTTTTAAAAATATTTGACATATCTTTATTACATAATACCTTGTAATATGAATGGAATCAAGTAATCTTGATTCAAGGTATTTCACACTGAATTTCACGAACACTGCTGTTATTCATACATTGTGGAATTCTGGGTAAATGCTACAAATGTATAAAACATTTTTTTCTAACTTCTTCTGAAAGACCATTACTGAGATCCGGTTCATGTATAAAAGTCTATTTTATACAAATAACAACAGGGTTAATACCTGGAACATCTGTTTTGCTATTAAAACATTACTCTGTGACCTTTTTTCCCCTAGACTTGCAAAAATCAAAATAAATAACAGATGGAGAATGACCCTGGAGCTCTCTCCATGTATTTTAACGTGTTTCGTGTGGCATGTTCTTGCCATTAATAAAAATACAGGTGGAGAAATTAATATGAATGCCAATACAAATATTTGATAACAGAAGCTCATGAAGCCTTAAGAACAGAAATTAATATTTATAGGGGTTTTAAATTTATTTACAGAACTTACAAAGCTAAATACTCTATTTGATGAACAAGGAGGTAGTTTTTAGAATAGTATAATGCATAGAATATTATGAAAGACATCTCTGAAAACTCAATTTAAAAAACAAATTGCCTATAAAATCACCTATCATGGAAAGTCAGAGCTGTGAGAGGCTGTAGAGATCATTTAGTCCACTGACTTGCAAATTCTTTCGGCCTCAGGGCTATTCATTCAAAAATCTCACCAAAGAGTCTCACATGTTAAAACACAAGCAGAACAGCTGTGATTCAGAGCAGTTTCCACTCCCAGACCCGACCCCTCACCTTTACCTGGACCTCTCTGCTCTAAAGGATGTTACAGAATATTGGGAACCGGTGGCCCAGGCAAACCCTTCTTATCCTAGAGAAGGCAACAGAGATCCGTATTCACTTTTCCTTAGTGCTAAGAGAACTCTCCATCTAGACTGCCTAAGTGGTTTATTTCCTCTTTGAAAGATCTTCACATTAAGTCAGTCACAAACTCACATAATCTTTTAGACAGAAGAGGCCTCCAGACCAGGCCATTCTGTCTTCTCACACTCCATTTGGTCTCTCCTCTATTCCACTCTGCTTTTTTTTCCCCAGAGATGTTCAAAGACCCAGGAAAGAGAGAAATACTCTTATCAAGTGTTTTACAATATTTACAACATAATTTACAATAAAATATTCCGACATCTCAAAACTCTGAAAAGTAGGTAAAAATATACCCATTTTACAGTTGATGAAAGTGAGCTCCAAAACATTCAAACATGTTCAAATTATTTAACTGGCAGGTAGCAGAGCTAGGATTTAAACCTGTATCCATGTAACTCTACAGCCTGTGTTCTTTCCAATAAACCAACACTGCATTTGCATAGGACAAATGCCAGACTATAAAAGAAGGGGAAAATCCATGGTCCAGGCAGAGAAAAACACCAGTATAATCTCCAAAACTGAATCAAGGTAATGGGTATCCACTAACATGAGCACCCTCAATCAGCAGCACTGAAATGGGGCTGTGAACAATATGGCTGACAAGGCTTTAAGAAAAAAGAGAAACAAAATAAGCATAGAGCCAGCAAAGCCAAGCAAGATTTAAATTAATGAGGCATAGCTGCTGAATGTGAGGAAAGAGTCATGAATGCATATTCAGGAAATCAACACTAAGAAATGGAATTGTTGCACTTAAGCAAAAGCATGATGGAGTCCAAAAAAAATATATATATATAAAGTCAGAAGGCTGCCAGAAAAGAGTAAGTTACACTCCACATAAAACAAAAATACTCACAGAAGAGTAATATGCCTTTCATATACTTAACAAAACTCTACAGAAGTATTAGTTCTTAATGCAAAAAGTCTACCACTAAAACAAACCCTTGATTACCTGGAATCTTGATGAAAAAAGAACTCAAAGTATAGGCTGAGGTCAAAAGTATCAATGTTAAGTTACTACAAAATTCCACATAAACGACAAACTTCAGAAGCAACATTCTAGAAGTTATAGGGGACACTGCTCCCTAAGAAATTAAATGACACAAGTACAAAGGAACTTGAACTGCTCGGTGCTGGGATAGCTTCCGGTTGCGTTTTGCTACAAGCGCCTCTGGAAACAACAGATCATCAGAGAGGTCTGAGCCTGGAGGATAAAACAACACATCTACCCTGAGTGTTAATTTGACTCTATTTTGGAAATTCCACTTTTACCTACAACGCAAGCACATAGCATAGATTAAAAAATTCTCATAGAACCTACAATCCAGCAGGGGAATCCACATGGAAAGAAGAAAACAGTGATATTGCAATAAAGCTTATGAAATCTTTGGTTTTGACCTTTTGTTTGTGTGTTTACTAGGGGATGAGCAAGTGGAGAGAGGAACCAGAGAGGGCACAGGTATAATGTCCCAGGTCTCCTAGGCAGGGAGGAACTGAAATCAGATTCAGATTATTTATTAGGATAATATACCAGCTACAGGGTATTGAAAAAGGACCATATTCTCTTTATAATCATGGAGGAGGAGGATGCTAGGCTTTTAGTTAGCACGAATCCACTGCATTTGCGATCCAGTTTACCACTTTGTGACAACCTGTGAGAAAGAAAAGGTAGGAATTTTACAGATGAAAAAATGAGTTTGTGCCCAAAGTCATAAAGTCAGAAAATAGGAGCTCAAGCAGGATCTCTGAACCTACAGGATGTCCTCTGGTTATTGCACACACGTCCACAGATCTACTACACATGCTGTCCAGAAGAAAGACCCTGAGAGACTTTGTGGGGGCAGGTCAGAGGTTAAAGATACACTGTGCTGTCACTCTACCACAGAATTTCCCTTAGCCAACAGATTAATTTAGAAGGAGTAACCTCCATGTACCTATGTAGCTCTACAGCAACAAGTCAAGAATAATATGCAGTTAACTACCTCATTTAAAAACGAAAAATGTTACACCAACACAAAGCAACAGAAAGAGAAATTAAGGAATCGATCCCATTTACAATTGCACCTAAAACCATAAAATACCTAGGAATAAATCTAACCAAAGAGGTGAAAAATTTATACACTGAAAACTACAGAAAGCTTATGAAAGAAACTGAAGAAGATACACGAAAAAATGGAAAAATATTCCATGCCGCTGAATAGGAAGAAAAATATTGTTTTAAAAATGTCAATACTGGGGCGCCTGGGTGGCTCAGTCGGTTAAGCGTCCAACTTTGGCTCAGGTCATGATTTCACGGTTCGTGGGTTCGAGCCCCATGTCAGGCTGTGTGCTGACAGCTAGCTCAGAGTCTGGAGCCTGCTTCAGATTCTGTGTCTCCCTCTCTCTCTCTCTCTCTCTCTCTCTGACCCTCCCCTGTTCATGCTGTCTCTCTCTCAGAAAAAAAATTAAAAAATTTAAAAAAAAAGGTCAATACTACCCAAAGCAATCTACATAGTCAATGCAATCCCTATCAAAATAACGCCAGCATTCTTCACAGAGCTAGAACAATCCTAAAATTTGCATGGAACCAGAAAAGATACCAAATAGCCATAGCAATCTTGAAAAAGAAAACCAAAGCAGGAGGCATCACAATCCCAGACTTCAAGCTGTATCACAAAGCTGTAATCATCAAGACAGTATGGTACTGGCACAAGAACAGACACTCAAATCAATGGAACAGAATAGAGAACCCAGAAATGGACCCATAAACGTATGGCCAACTCATCTTTGACAAAGCAGGAAAGCATATTCAACTGAATAAAGATAGTCTCTTCAGCAAGTGGTGCTGGGAAAACTGGACAGCAACATGCAGAAAAATGAACCTGGACCACTTTCTTACACCATACACAAAAATAAACTTAAAATGGATGAAAGACCTAAATGTAAGACAGGAAACCATCAAAATCCTCCAGGAGAAAGCAGGCAAGAACCTCTCTGACGTTGGCTGCATCAATTTCTTACTCAACACGTCTCCAGAGGCAAGAAAAACAAAAGCAAAAATGAACTATTGGGACCTCATCAAAATAAAAAGCTTCTGCACAGCAAAGGAAACAATCAGCAAAACTAAAAGGCAACCAACAGAATGGGAGAAGATATCTGCAAATGACATATCAGATAAAGGGTTGGTATCCAAAATCTATAAAAAACTTACAAAACTCAAACACCCAAAAAATACTAATAATAATCCAGTGAAGAAATGGGCTACAAGACATGAACAGACACCTCTCCAAAGAAGACATCCAGATGGCCAACAGACACATGAAACAATGTTCAACATCACGCATCATCAGGGAACTACAAATAAAACCACAATGAGATACCACCTCACACCCATCAGAATGGATAACATTAACAACTCAGGCAACAATAGATGCTGGCAAAGATGCAGAGAAAGAGGATCTCTTTGGCACTACTGGTGGGAATGCAAACTGGTGTAGGCACTCTGGAAAACAGTATGGAGATTCCTCAAAATATTAAAAATACAACTACCCTACGACCCAGCAATTGCACTACTAGATATTTATCCAAGGGATACAGGTGTGCTGTTTTTTGTTTTTTGTTTTTTTTCTGAGAGAGAGAAAGACAGCATGAGCAGGGGAAAGTCAGACAGAGAGGGAGACACAGAATCCGAAACCAGCTTCAGGCTCTCAGCTAGGTCAGCACAGAGCCCGACGCGGGGTTTGAACCTATGAAACCATGAGATCATGACCTGAGTTGAAGTCGGCCGCCCAACCAACTGATCCACCCAGGCGCCCCACAGGTATGCTGTTTCAAAGGGATACATGCATTCCAATGTTTATAGCAGTACTATCAATAATAGCCAAAATATGGAAAGAGCCCAAATGTCCATCGATGGATGAATGGACAAAGAAGATGTGGTGTATATATATACATATATATATACACATACATACACAATGGAGTATTACTCAGCAATCAAAAAGAATGAAATCTTGCCTTCTGAAACTATGTGGATGGAACGAAAGGGTATCATGGTAAGCGAAATTAGTCAGAGAAAGACAAATACCATATGATGACTTTAAGAAACAAAACAGATGAACATAAGGGAAGGGAAGCAAAAAGAATATAAAGAGAACAAACAGAGGGTTACTGGAGGGGCTGTGGGGGGGAGGGCTAAGTGGGTAAGGGGCGTTAAGGAATCTACTCCTGAAATCATTGTTGCACTATATGCTAACTACCTTGGATGTAAATTTTTAAAAATTAATAAATAAATAAATCAAATAAAAATGAAAAATGTTTTCATATAAATGTTTAGAAAAACCATGAAGCTAACTTTTTACTCACTCACTGTACCACTCACTGGACCCACTCTCCTCTTAGAAGCGATGAATAACAAGAGCAGCACAGTAACTCACAGGACCTGGGATTCCCATGCAAGCTCTACTAGCAATCACACTAGTGTCATCCTGCAAAAGTTAGCACCAAGCCCTGTCCAACGCTCTCCTCTGCCCTATCACTCCACCCCTCATCTGCTTTACGAAAGATAAGAGAAGACTGGGTATGGATCATGGTTCATGGGGCAGTACATGTGCTTAACAGCATCTCAGAATTTGGAGGGCTGTTTTTGTGGGGTTTTTGGTTATGTCTTATGGCATAATCTTATCTCATATTTTAAATTATTTTCTTTTTAGTTTTCCTTTTTATAACAGTAAGGGAATTATATTAATCTATTTCAATTATGTGAGTAAAAAAACTTTCATTAACTTTATTTCAAGACAGTAAAGAGAGTATTACAAAATATTTATTATGAAAAGGGGGCTTTGGGTTAGATAGAATCAAGAATTAATTGACTAGAAGATCTCAAAGGCTCTTTCCGGCTCTATAATTTACTGATTCTATTAATATTTTGAACACTAATAATGAGACAAAGAACAGTGGCACAGTGTACATGAGGATTTGTAAGCAAGAACAAAAACTTCTAAATCTGCTTCTGCATTTGATTAAACAATTAAATTTATAGAAAAGCAATTATATACTACTGCCTAGGATGCTGTATATCAGAATACTATATACTTCACTTTTAAGAAAAAGATTAAAATGTCCCCCAAAATCACTATTACATTATGGCTTAGAAATACAAGTTCAGAAGGAAGCCCTGGGCTTAGCAAAGACTCAGCCCATACATCCCAATCATCAATTTTAAAAATCACATTTTATGAAATGGACAAAATGTGAAATGAGTCCTAAAATATTATGATAAATTTAAACAGATATGGGTACTCCTCCCTCCAAGCCAAGACAGAGAAACTGATGATATATTTCTAAAAAACTTATCAAAGAGGAGTCTTTGAGAACCAACCTCCCTACCCCAAAAGCTCTAGATATCAAGAGGACATGATATTTCTTTACTAAGCTATTTTAAAGATTAATGTAAACTATATTACTTACAAAATATATTTTTTAAAAACTGATAGGAAACCTAGTATGGGCCAGCTCCCCTGCCCCCCCCCCACGTATTTATATTTATATCACATTTGATTATTTTAACAACTCTTCAAGGTAGATATTATTGTTCATCACTTTTTCTCTGAGGAACATGGGGTTAAAAGACATTAATAGAGATTTCCAGCAATCAGGAGATATGGAACAAAGCCCTTAAGACTATAAAGGGATAGCACAAGGGAGTTTTTTGGAGAGATGGAGGTCACATAAATCTATGCATACATTAACACCCATATATGTACACCAAAAGAGAAAAAAAATCAACTTAAAAAAAAGTTTAACTGCATTTCCTTAACAGCATGATGCAGAAAATGGCTGATAATAGAATATTTCTCCTGAACTGCATTTCCTTTCTGTTTTAAGTTTTTATTCAAATTCGAGTTAGTTAACGTATAGTGTGATATTAGCTTCAGGTGTACAATATAGTGAGTCAACATTTCCATACAACACTTAATGCTCATCACAGCAAGTGTACTCCTTAATCCCCATCACCTATTTTACCCACCCACCCCCAACCTCCTCCCTATAACCATCAGTTTGTTCTCTATAGTTAAGACTCTGTTTCTTGGTTTGCCTCTCTCTTTTCCTTTCTCATTTGTTGTGTTTCTTAAATTACCATACAATTTCATTCATATGTGGAATTTAAGATGCATTTCCTTTCAATACCACAGACACAGTAGGCTTTAGGTTCATAAAATAACACTGTACAAACACCTTAATCCTTGGATAGTTCAGGTTTTTTATGGCGATTCTAATTAAACAACTTCTCTTGGTATATCAACATTTAAAAAATTCAAGTTATTATAACAAATAAACTCAGATTTTACAAAAGTAAATGCCTTCCAAATTGCTTTGAGTTCTGCTGCATGAAAGTCTATGTTTAAACTGAGTATATATATAATTAGAAGTTGCTAGTCACAACTATTTCAAAATCAGGAAGGAAAGAAAATTTACTTAGTATATATGTCCAATATGTCCAAACATTACTGCATTCTCTTTAGAGTGTCTTATGTCACTGAACAATTTCCTCACCCCTGGGAGACAGATATCTTCCCAATTTTACAAAGAAAGAATATGGAGTTTAGCAGGTTAAACAATGCAGCCCATAGTTGCTGGGCTAATGAGATAATGGAGCAAAGATAAGATAGAGCTTTAAAGTAAGAGCAAATGGGGTGCCTGGGTGGCTCAGTCGGTTAAGCTTCAGCTCAGGTCATGATCTTAGGGTTCATTCATGAGTTCGAGCCCCACATCAGGCTCTGTGCTGACAGCTCAGATCTTCAAGTCTGCTTTGGATTCTGTGTCTTCCTTTCTCTCTGCCCTTCCTCTGATCATGCTCTTTCTCTCAAAAATAATAAACATTAAAAATTTTAAAAATAAAGAGCAAATTTTAGTGTACCTATAAATAAGGGTACAAATTCACAGCATGTGGAAATTTATAAATGAAAATTAACTGTCAGTGCAAAATACTGATTTGTTGTCTCTAAAAACAGACAACTGTCAAGTGTTTGCTAAGTGATACAAAATAAAATTCTTCCAACCGGGAAGTCTGAGATGATGCTAACAAGCCAATTTCATACACTGGATTTGACTAGTAACCAAGAAAGCAAGCTCTTCATTATTTTTTGGACCAACAACTAAAAATATCTATCTTGTTAAGTCAAGAAGTCTAATAAGTAATGTAACTTATTAGAGTGGTCTATCATATAAGCAGTAACTCAAGGATAAAGTACACAGCCAAAGCTTTTTGTCTCCCCCAACTCTGAACTTCTTAAGAAATCCAAACTCTTGGGGTGCCTGGATGGCTCGGTTGGTTAAGGTGTCCAACTCTTGATTTCAGCTCAGGTCATGATCTCATGGTTCAAGGTATCAAACCCTGTTTTGGGCAGCACACTGATCACAAGAAGCCCCTCAAAATAAATAAACTAAAAAAAGAAAAAAGGAAAGAAAATATTCCAAATTCTTCTTCCTAGAATTCAAGGTATTCTCCAATCCGGTCCAAATTAATTTTTCAAAATTTTCCTGTGTATTCAACTTCCTAAACACTACAGTTTAGCCATGACTGAATTCTTCCTGTTCCCTAAATTCGATGTGTACCTCTTCATGTCTAAATTACAGCTTCTTCACTCCACGTAAGGAAACTCGACTCCTCCAACAAAACCAGCTCAATTCTCTTCTCCACCAACGCCTCCCAAACTATTAGTTCAAAGCAGTTTCCATCTTTCCTCAGAACCCCTGTAAAACTTATTTGCCCATTCATGATATATACAGCATTATTTTACTGAGCTGCATTTCTTTTTTCCATGTATATCTCACTTCTACAGGACAGACATGTGACATCTGTCCTTATATCATCCACAGCATCTCATACCTAGTTGGTGACCAAAAAAAATTTATTTTTTACATTTTAGGTTACAAACTAACTTAGGATGATTCTTAAATATACTTATGTGATATACATGATATAAGTATCTAATGTTATGTTTAACCTAGACACAGTATTAGTTTCCTCTTGAGAATAAAAACTTTTTTAATTAATTTTTTTAATGTTTGTTTATTTTTGAGAGAGAGACCGAGTGTAATCAGGGGAGGGGCAGAGAGAGAGACAGAATCCAAAGCAGGCTCCAGGCTCTGAGCTGTCAGCACAGAGCTTGACATGGGGCTCAAACCCACCGACGGCAAGATGGTGACCTGAGCCAAAGTCAGATGCCCAAATGACTAAGCCACCGAGGTGCCCTGAGAATAAAACCTTTCAAATCTGTTATATTTCTTAAGGATAACATCTTAAAAGATAGCTTCTAGGCAAGCAAAGAAAACCCAAATTCCTGTATTTCCTTTTGATACCACACATTTAAATTATTAAAAGTTAATTTTCTTAGGGGTACCTGGGTGGCTCAGTCGGTTAAGTGTCTGACTTCAGCTCAGGTCATGATCTCACAGTTTGTGAATTCAAGCCCCACATCGGGCTCTCTGCTGTCAGCACAGAGCCTGCTTCGGATCCTCTGTCCCCTTCTCACTGCCCTTCTCTTACTCATTCTCTTTCTCTCTCTCTTTCTCTCTCTCTCTCTTCCCCAACCCCCATCAAAATATAAATAAATCAACTTTAAAAAAAGTTAATTTTTTTTCACTTGGCCATATACACTCCTCTCTGAAAGTCCAGGCAGAACTTTTACAATATACAAAATTTGTGGAGCACTAACACAAATGCAATTAACAGGCTAAAATTAAGGCATAAACAACCAATCCTGCCAAGTGGAAAATGTAAACAAAAATTATTCGCTCTCAGGAAGTTAAAAATAAATCAAAATATAAATGCAAGCCAACACTAAGGCCACCTGCTAAGCTTAAAAAACAAAAATCCAGTGCATGCGCTAAATCCTAAGATTCAAAAATACAGCAAATCATAAGGTCATACAGTTTAAAGAGGCAATACAGGTTTCTCTCCCATACCTGCAAGTGGAACTTTCCCATGAAACCTTTCATAAACCAAAATGGCAAAAGCAAAGAAGTGATTACCATTATTTCATTATGAAAAAATCTGAGCATTCCCAGAGCCAAAAAATAACCTCTCTTAGGTCTTTCTGATATCTCAGGACACATCTTGCAAACAGATGCACAAAATAAATCAAGAAAAAGCACAGATGCTCACATGGTTTGAAGCCAAGACAGCTTGATACTAAGATGCGGAGCGTGGCTCCCAGGACGGGAGCCTGGCAGCGCCACTCTCACCGCTTGGGGGTGCATGCTGCCCCTTTAAGGGCTTGCTGCCAAACAAATGCTGAATGCTAATTTCGTTCTTCATTTCTTTTGATTTCTTTTGGCTAGCAAAAACAGGTACTAATGTAGTCTCTGATAAAAGTGATATAACAGGAACTTTCAAAAAGCAGGAGCTACCTGCATACCACAGTCTCTGAAGTCAAACTGTACAGACTCACAGTAACTCATTATTCACTGTACTGTGTGGCCTTAAGCGAGTAGCTTAACCTCACTGAGTCTCGATCAGTAACAACAGTACCTACCTGCCTGGCAGCGTTAGTATCAGTACTGAGTTAAAATATACAAAGTGCTTAGAAGAGAACCTGATACATATGTAAGTGCTCAATAAATATACTACTGTGTTACACGTGGTACAAATACATCTCTTCTTTCCATTAATTTACTTTATCAAACATGTTCAAGTTATTATAACAAATATATATTATTCATCCATGGCTAAGTGGGAGACAATATACTCAGCACTTCGGTTTACTAGATATGTACTACCATTCCTGTCTACGTCACCAAATTAGTTTCCTACCCATAGTAACCACAACGTCTTTCTTTCACTGAGGACTCTCCACAATAGTACTGTCCAATAGAAAAATAATGTGAGCCACATACGTAGTTTGAAATCCTCTAGTAGCCACACTTAAAAGTAAAGAAAAATAGGGGCACCTGGGTGGCTCAGTCACTTAAGCATCTGACTCTTGATTTCAGCTCAGGTCATGATCTCCCAGTCCTGGGATGGAGCCCTGCATTGGGCTTCACAATGGTCATGGAGCCTGCTTAAGATTCATTCATTCTCTCCCTCTCTCCCTCTCCATTTCTCCCCACCTCCCCACCTCATGCTCTCTCACTCTCTCAAAAAAAGTAAAATACACAAAATTAATTTTAATAGATTTAACCCAATATACATAAATTACCATTTTAATGTGATCTAAAATAAATTACTGTTAAGATACTTTACAACCATTTTTTCATACTAAGTTTTGAAATCTGCTATGTATCTTAAACTGTCCAGCACATCTCAATTCACACTGTGACACACTATAAGTGCTCAATGTCGTATGTGTTGAGTGCACACTACAGCTTGCTATACTCGGCCCACAGGAATGTCTGCAGCACACTGAGGACTACAAGGTAAGATCAAATCTATAATGAAATTCCCATGCTGTATTAAAATAAATCTGTTGAAAGGAAGTGTTTCAGTATTATAATTTGTGAGTTCAATCTTAAGACTTGTCCAACAGGAAGCACATCAAAGAATTTGTTTCTTCAAACTCTTTATTTTACAGATGCAAAAACCCAGAGAAGTGAAGAAACTTGGTGTTATTAGCAGGGGCTCCCTGAAAAATCTCCTTTTTAAGTCCCTGGCCACTTACAGTGAAACTTTACTCCTCTTCTACATCAGGCTTTACCTGTAATTAACCAAAGCCTGTGGTCAGACAAGCTGTGGGTTTGAATCCCAGCTCTGCCACTTAATTGTGAAACTTCCAACCTGTTACTTCTGCAATTATAAAAACAGAGGTAACAGCAGTACCCACAGGTCAAAGGGATGTTGTTTAAAATCAGGTGAGTTACCACAGGTAAAGCGCTTGCATCAGCCACGTGGTGCTCAGCACATACTTAGTAGTAAATCCCAGCTGTTACTCTTGTTATTAAAAGCTGATAGCTGGCAGCCAGGTAAAGATGCATCTGTATGAATTTAGATACAAATGCTTCATCTGAAAGGTAAGAGTATACCAGCTTTTTGCAACATTTTAAAAGTAACAGTGGGTTTCCTGAACAAAAGCAGCCAGAGTGTCAACTCTCTTCAGACACTCTTCAGATGACACTACAGGGCATTCCTTGACCCTTGTCTCACAAAGGCCTGCAGGGCAGAATAGCCCTTTCTTCTTAGGCAGGATGACACAGCTGGCTCTTTCCCCAGTGCTTGTTGCCTCTGAGGTAAGAAGCTGTTAAGGGCCGCTGCTCCTTGCACCTTTCCCTCCCCTCCTCACAGGGCCAGGGGAGTGAGACACGCAACATTTCCTGTGTTTTCTGTCATTTTACTTAACACCTTGTGAGTTGTAGTCTCAGCATAAAATCCATTCACGGGNTTGTCTTTGGTCAGACTCAGCCACATGTCAAGGTCACAAAGTGACCTAGTGGCAGCACTAGGCCCGGAACTGCCAAGGCAGGTCAATGTTCTCAACTTGACAAAGAAGCGATCTGCTCGCTTGTCAGTACAAGGGAAAACTGCTCCTACAGCAAAGGGTACAGACTGAGAAAAATGATTTGAGATTTAATAAAACACAATTTTTGGGTTAATAATTTCAAACAGAATCTATAACAGAATCTAAGAATCTCCATAGGGTCAGTGGGAAGCTGCTTTATGAGCTCTATCTGTCAAATCCTCATAAACAGTCATGGTATGGGGACAGACATCAAGGACAGGACTCAGGATTGGTAAGAATCCAAGGCAAGCTGTGCACGGACTCTAGTTCTACAACTCCAAACTTTCTAGCTCTAAGATCCTACGTATTTAGAAGAGGGATCTAAGCCCATGCCTAGGTGGGTGGGGTCATGGGCTACCAGTTATTTCTGGAGGAAAAAATAAATAAATAAAAAATAGTCTCTAAGAGCCAGGGTCTGAAGAAGCAAGATGCAGGGAGATGGCCTAAGACAGGCTGCTCTGAACAGAAATCATGAAAAGCAAACAGAAAGCAGGCCTGATTATAAAGACAACTGCCCTGCAGAGTTACCACGGTCTCAATAACAAATCTGTCAATACTGAACACGAAGCCAACATTACCTTTTCCCTCAAGTTACAAATGGATAATATCAATGGCTACTTTTCGCAGCAAACCATTAAGAGTTCATATACGTGGCCAGAATTTAGTGTTGGAATTTTTAAAACCTTAGGGCCGAAGCACTCTGATACGAATTTACTAATATTCATTATGATTCTTGTGCTTTGCACAGTATGTAGGTCTGACTGGAACCTGATCTCTGTGATTTACTGTTAAGAACTATGACACCACCACCAAACGCTGCTAACGAGAGCAGTGAGAAGCGTCTTCTCCAAGGTTGATGCCAAAGACCCCGAAAGCTGTTTTCTTTTTAACCACTGTGCTGAGATGTAA
Organism: Crocuta crocuta; assembly: GCF_008692635.1. Taxonomy (NCBI): domain Eukaryota; kingdom Metazoa; phylum Chordata; class Mammalia; order Carnivora; family Hyaenidae; genus Crocuta; species Crocuta crocuta. The sequence continues at coordinate 784,984 of NW_027531902.1, forward strand.
TTCACATACCACAGAATTCGTGCATGGAAAGCGTGTGTCCGGCGGGTTTCAGTGTGCTCACAGAGCATGCCATATGACCACGATCAGTTCTAGAACATTTTCACAGCACTCACCCCAGGCTGAAGAGCACTGTGGTCTCTTCTACTTTTTCACTTTGTTTCCAGTTAGCCACATGTTTCTACTCACCTGGCTCAGGTCTTAGCCCAAAGGTCACTTTCCCAGAAAGGACTTCCCTAACACCCTTTCACACGGTAACACCAAGCCCACACAGCAGTGCACACTTACAGCAAGCATCCTCTCGCCTGCTGCCCCCACCCTCAACCCCCACCCCCCACTTTATCTTTCTCCAGATATTGATCACACTTAGCATTCCAAAAGTTTACTTGTTTACTGTCTGTAAACTCCAGGGGAGAGGGACTATTTTGTCTTACTGCTATACCCCCAGGACCTAGAACATGACCCTGTTGTAAAAGTTTATAATGATTGTAGAAGGAGAGGAAAGCAAAGGAAGTAGCTTTGTAAGGCCACAAGTCTAAACGTCTAAACCAAACTGACTCCATGACAGGCTTTAAGTTTCCCCTCTAAACTAGAAGGCCTGAGTTTCAGCTTCCCCAAAACTATCAGGTAGTTACACATTGCCCAAGGCAGGAGTAACCACCCTAGCAACACCCAATCAAGAAAGGCCAGCGACCACCCTCTACCTTATTAAGGGAGAGGCCTGGAGATAGAAACTATAGATAGGACCCTGTTACCTAATGTTAAAGTTAACCTGTTAGTCGCTGAACAAGACCCTAGGCTCGCTCTGCGATTGGCTGAATTTAAAGGTACTCTAAATGTTGTAATTGGATCCTGCCAAAAGTAACGAATACTATAGACAATGTGTATGGTCAAACCCGCTGTCAATGATGTTGAATAATTATGATTGGATCACTGTTCCCATGTCACAACTTCTGTAACTCCCCCGTCTCAAACCCCATAAAAACCCTACTCTGCCCTTGTTCGGGGCTCTGAGCACGGATCCACTGCACTGGTGAGGTCTGGGAGCCCGAGCTTAAGCCCGTAATAAAGCCCTTTGCCTTTGCATGCGTGACTCGTTCTCCCTGGTGGTCTCTGGTTGGTGAGGATACTGCGATCTGGGTATAACAGCTTCACTATTACAACTTTCATGAGCTTATAAGATCTTTGTTCTAATTCATTGTTATGGGTTCTCTGTACATTTTCCTCCTTTAAAATTAAAGTCTACCCAAAGAAAATGAAAATGAAGTTAACTAAACACCATTGCGGACGTCAATATCTATGTACATCTAAAGATTTGTTCCCTGGGGCACCTGAGTGGCTCAGTCAGTGAGGCATCCAACTTCGAGTCTGGGAATAATGATCTCATGGTTTTTGAGTTCAAACCCCACCTGGGCTCTGTGCCTACAGCTCAGAGTCTGGAGCCTGCTTCAGATTCTGTGTCTCCTCCTCTTCTCTGCCCCACCCTCCCTCTTCCCTATCTCTTTCCCTCTGTCTCAAAAATAAATAAACAGTAAAAAAAATAATAGTAAAGATCTGTTACCAAGTTTCATTCCTCAAGGTCTTTACTGAATGCCTGAACCGTATACTGTGGAGAATACAAAAGAAATATAAGACAGTCATGGTCTTCCAAAAGCCTGTAGTCTGTGTGAGATAGCCATGCACAAATTAAATATATGATACCTTTGTTTTTCTGCTTTTGTTTTTCATTTTTTAAAAAAGTATGTAAACAGCAAATAGCTAATAAACACCACAGAATTTGGGGAGCAAAACGATAATCTGGGGGAATGGAAACAGTCAGACACTGCCTCCTAGAGGAAGTAGTGTCCTGGAGTCAGGGAAACAGAGGTAACCATAGAACCAAAGGCACGATGGCCTCACACACTAGTTTAGTTCTTGCGTGTATAGCAGCAGCAAGGTAGGGAGGAAGGTGCAGGGTGGCAGACAACTCTCTCCGTCACAGTCACTCAGCGATCCAGGTTGCTTCTGCTGCGGCTCTGCATTCCCCAGTTCCACATTATGGCACACATCCAGCCAACAGAAGAGGAAACCGCACCGAGAACTGCAACACATCACTTCCACTCATGTTCTAGAGGCTAAAACTCAGTCACACGGGAAACAAGAACCAGCTCTAGGCTCAGGAAGAGAAGAACAAATTCTGGAGGACAGCCAGGAGTCTCTGCCACAAGGAGGATCTGAAATGAACCATGAAGGGTAAATAGCATGATACCGGAAACAAAGGAACACGCAAACAAAAACAAGCAAGGGAAAATTAAGCAACAGTAGGGCTAGAAGGATCAGAGGACAAAGCTGGCTATATTCTAAAGAGCAGTGACAGAAGATGGCGCTGGTCAGATCAATGGTTCCCAAATGGAAACTGAAGACACGTCCCAATATATGTCAAAGTTTCTACTGATCTACAATGAAGTGAGATAAGTAAGTACAAGTTGATAACCCATTAAAATGGTAAATTAACTACAACATGTTCGTAATTCAAGTTTCTGTGACTTACATAAAATGTGGTATCAGAATTTTGTGGCTTAGTTTTTATGTTAAAAAATGTTTTAAGCATGACAGTGAAGGCTATCAACAGTTCTTTCGAAGACAATGCCCTCTCCTGACTAAAACAAATTCAGTCTGCCTTGTAGACCATGGGGATTTACTTGCACTATCCAGTTTATTATAATTTTAATGCTTAATATTTTCTAACAAACCTGTATTGTTTTGCAAATTAGGAAACAATGATCACTCCTCAATAGTCATAAGAATTTAAATATAAAACACAAGAGCTACCTGAGGGTGGGCGGAAAGCCTTACATGTATAAATTGAACTCAAAAACACATGCCTCAAAGATTGGGAAAAAAATAGCTGACACTTCTGGACTTAATTTCAAACTCTTATATAAACATATAACATACATGACAAATATTAAACTTAAAAAGGGAGCTCAACAGAGCAGTGAACTGGCCAACTAAAAAATAATCTACTATTGAATTAACTCAAAATTTCCTTTTCTAAAATTACTACTTTTAATCTAAAAATGATGTAATATACTATTCTTCTAATTATTTATCATAGGTTAGAGGGGGAAATGTTGGTTACCATTAAAAACAGCATCAGTTATTTAAGCATCTGACTTCAGCTCAGGTCATGATCTCATGGTTCATGGGTTCAAGGCCCGTGTCGGCTTCTGTGCTGACAGCTAGCTCAGAGCCTGAAGCCTGTTTCGGATTCTGTGTCTTCCTCTCTCTCTGACCCTCCCCTGCTCACGCTGTCTGTCTGTCTGTCTCTCTGTCTGTCTCAGAAACAAATAATAATAATTAAAAAAAAAAAACCATTTAGAGCCAAACTAGGGACTTAAAGTGAGGTCTAATTCCTAATTCACTGTTCTTTCCCATACATTACACTGCCTATTGTCTTCAAGATTTGAGAAAACAAAAGTAGAATTGCCTTTAAAATCCATTAAAGGTTTAACCAAGGAGCGCCTGGGTGACTCAGTTGGTTAAGCATCCAACTCGGTTTTGGCTTAGGTCATGATATTAGTTTGAGGGTTCAAGACCCATGTCTGCATTGTTGATGCAGAGCCTGCTTGGGATTCTCTCTGCCCTTCCCCCATGTGCACATGTGTGCTCTCTCACTTTCAAAAATAAACAAACACTAAATTTCTTTTTAAAATAAAGATAAGGTAACTGAGATCCACAGAGGTAAATAACCAGAGTCCTAAGAGTATGATGGACTGTATTTTCCACAATGTCTATAAAAATATTTCCTGTCCCACAGTTCTTTTCTTAATAAATTTTTTGTGTCAGAAGAGTTTTAAATTTATGCAACAATTGATAGTATAGAATTCCCATATACTCAATATCTAGTTTCTCCCATTATTAATATCTTACGTTAGTATGGTACATTTACCACAATCAATGAACAGATACACTTTTATTAACTAAAACCTATACTTTATTTAGATTTCCTTAGTATTCATCTAATGTCCTTCTGTTCCAGGATCCTAGCAGGATACCATATTATATTTAGTCATCATGTCTCCCTAGCTTCCTCTTGGCTCTAACAGTTTTTCAAACTTTCCTTATTTTTGATTACCTAGAAAGTAAAAAACTAAGATCTCAGAGGGGTCTTACTCCAGAGAAGATGCTTCTTAACAACTCGCCTGAACAATCTCCATTAATCTAAACTGCCCGTCCTGAGAATTTAAGAAAGTGTATGTGTTCGTCACTGCCATGGGCCTAAACTGGCAGACCAATCACATTTGGAAAGTAGATCCTACAATAATAATTTTTTTCTAGATGACTGCATTAATGCATGGTATAATCAAAAGAATTTACAAATGAACTGTCACAGTATAGAAGACCATGTGACTGCAAAATATAAATATCATTCCCAGTGACAGGACCAAGCAGGCAATGTGATAGCTTCATTTTAAGTGGCCATACTAGCTTTCCACACTGTTATGGAAAAACAGAATTTTTTTAAAATATTCAAATAATTTCTACTTGCTTTCATTTCATGGAAGGAGTGCTTATAAAATATTATTAAATTTCTTATATTTTAGGATTAAGTTGTAGCCAGTGCTAATTATAACATGTCTGGAAAAAAATTTAACCTACATGGATTAAAATTCTATTTATAAAGGAAAAGTCCAAACCACAGAAACAGTGCTTAGTTTAGAACAAGAACATGCACATAACTGCCAAATGCAATCCCTGTTTAGATGTCTCTTATTGAAACACTGTAATTACAAAAAAACCAAAATGAATTTCTAAGTGTTTCAAGATGAAATAGTCCTTGCATAATTTCCAAGGCTTATAATTACTTTCCTGAAAAGGCAAATACTCCAAGTTTTAATTTAATAGAATACTAACTCTAAAAGTTAACACAGATTGAACATTTGATTTTACTCTAAAATGGAAGCCACCTATGAAATTCAGAAGCTCTTAAAATTATTTTATTTCATTTCAGTTTTGAGAGAGCACATGAGCAGGGCAAAGGGCAGAGGAACAGAGAGAATCTCAAGCGGACTCCACACTGAGGGTGGAACCAATACAGGGCTCGATCCCACAACCCTAGCCAGGATCATGACCTGAGCCAAAATCAAGAGTCAGAGTCTCAACAGACTGAGCCAGCCAGGTGCTCCTGAAATTCAGAAACTTTTTAAATGGACAATCAAATGGTAAGCAAAGGAAAATTACTGGGAGGCTAAAGGCCAATGCTAACTTCCTACAACCACTCATGGGGTAGGAGGAAAGCAACCCCCACCCCCGAGTTTGCTGAATGGATTTTTAAGATTCCTCATACATGTTAAGGAAGATGTATCAGAATGCGCAGTCTCTCACTTCCCATTTCCTCTTCAATCAACTACAATCCAGCTTTCAGCTTCTACCATTCCACTGAAACTACTTCAGGAAAAAAAAATCCACTTTCTTTTTTCAATTTTTTTAATGTTTAATTTGAGAGAGAGAAAGATACAGTGCGAGGAGGGGAAAGGCAGAAAGAGGGCGAGACAGAATCTAAAGCAGGCTCCATGCTCTGAGCCGTCAGCACAGAGCCTGACACAGGGCTCAACATGACCTGAGCCGAAGTCAAATACCTAACCAGCTAAACCACCCAGGCACCCCCAAGAAAGCCCACTTTCATGCTGCCAAATACAATGGCCACTTCTCTGTCCTTGCTCCACTACACCTCTTGGCAGCATTCCACATGAATGGCCACCTCCTCCTTGAAATGCTAGCCTCTCCTGGCTTTTGTGATACCACTCTCCTGATTTGCCTCTGACCTCACTGGCCCTCTCTCCTAGTCTCCTTGGTTGGCTCCTCCTCTCCACTATGGGACCTCTAAATGCTGGGGCTTCCTACCACTCAGACACTGGTCATCTTCTCTCCACCCTCTTCCTCCTCCCTCCTTCCTCTCCATTATCCCTGTGCTGACCTTTCCCAAAGATATTTCCAACCCAACCCAATCCTCTCCTCTGAGCTCCAGACTCTCAGATTCAGGTGATTACCTGACACTTGGGTGTTTAAAAGTTCTGTCAAACTGAACACATCCAGAATAAAGGTCATTATTATTCCTGCCCCTTTCTCTTTGTCCCCTCAGCAATCATTTTTCTCCATCTCTGTAAATGGCATCAGCCTCTACCCCAATTCTCTACCAAGAAAACCAGGCCTCACCTTTCATTCTTTCCTTTCCCTCACACTCCCAACATCCAATAAAGCCAGTAAGTGTTCTGTCAACTTTATCTCCAAATATACATCCTAAATCTAACATTTTGCATCAATTGCCATTGCCACCACCTTAATCCAAGCCATCACCATCTTTTGGCCAAACCATACCCCCACCTACAGCCAGACTGTGGCAAAACAAAACAAAACAAAACATAAAATGGGAACCTGATTATCGTTTCCCTGTTTAAGATACTTTAATGGCTTCACATTGAGCCTAGAATAAAAATCAAAATTTACCCAAAATCTACAAGTCTTACCTGGGTTGGCTCCCACCTATCACCTTTCCAAGTATATCACATCTCACTCCCTTTCACCCACATTCCAAAGGCTCTCTCCTGGCTGGTTCTTTTACAGGCTACTTCCTGCCTTGGGGCTTTGTGCAAACTGACCATAATGCCTAAAATGGTCTTTTCAGACTTTTGGCTTAACTACCTTCCTTTCGTCTTTTTAGGTAGGTGTCAATTTAGCATTGTCCCCTTAAAGAAGCTTTCATGAAGGCTGATTAAAGCACTACTTAGTTACAACACTCCTACCATACTCCTGATTGCATCTTCTATGGCTCTCGTTACAACTTGTGGTTATTTTGTTCATTCATCTGTTTTCCTGTTTTCGGCCTGAAAATCCCTTCAGAATTTTAGTTTAATTTTAGAAAATCCCTACAGTTTTATGGTTGTGAGAACCATCTTGATATTGCTTACGATTATAGCCTCAGTATAAAACCCAGCACACCTGGAAAGAGCTCAATTATTACTTGCTGAATGGCTTAGTATTAAAAAAGGAGGAAAATCAGATGAATTGCCACTATCATTTTATGTTTTTTCAGGAATCCAAAAGCAGGTATAAATAAACATGGTTGAGTTGATCACAATGTCTTTCAATTTGTGGTCCTTTTACTGTTTTTTATTTTATATGGAGTCCTTTCTATTTAAGAGTAACAATACAAGAAATACTAAAGAATAACAAAAAAAATGTCATCTTACATTCAGAGTACTTACTAGTCTCCAACATGTTTTTCAATGTTTACCTTAACTGAAATACAGGAAGCAGGTATTATTTCCACTTCAAAGAATCATGAAGACTCAAAGAGGTCAATGAATTGCCTAAAATAATTTTTTAGTGGCACAGCTGAGGTTCTGAACCTTGTTCAAATTTTTTTTTTTTTTACTTTTTCTTTTTTGTATTCTGCTTTAGTGCACAGTTTCAGCCTTTTTAAACTGAGGCACACAGTAAAGCACAGGGAAGTGCACAGACCCTACGTGTATACAGTCTAATGAATTTTTACAAAGCATACCCAGATCAAAGTACCAATTACCTGCAACCCAGCAGCCTCCTTCATGCATGCTCCTTCCCTCTCATTAACTACTCCCAATCTGACCGTAACCACTATTTGACTCCTAGGACTATAGTTAGTGCTATCTGTTTTTTAACCTTACGGACATGAAATCAACAAGTACATACTCTTCTGTATCTGGTTGCCTCAAAGTTGTATATGCAAGATTCATTCATATTACTAATTGTGGGAATGGTCCATTCTTTTCCATTGCTGTGTAGTATTTAACTATATACCAAAATTTATCTACTCTACTATTAGACGTTAGAGTATCTTCCAGGTTTTATCTACTATGAATAATGCTGCTAATGAATGCTCTTATTCTGTAGATGAAGAAGTTAAGGCCCAGAAGGGGAAATGACTTAGTCAAAGAAACACAGAAATTGGGCAATCCAACTGGATCACAGAAGGCCTGATTTCCCCTTTACTATGTGGCATGATTAGCACTCAGATGTTCATTTGAATCTTAAAAGATATTTTTTAATGCTTACATAATACAAAACCAAGTCTTAAGTTACAAATACTATGCCAAATATTACTGTAGTATCTGGTTACCAAAGCTACTTCAATAAAAACTTTTTAAATAAATGTAATCTTCTCTAACTTGTGGCATTTGATGAGATTAGGAGGTTTGGGGTAGAAGTCATTTATTTTTATACATATCACTATTCCACAGAGGTTTATCTAATTTACAGGCAAATACAATTTTGGTTCCCAGATTAGAAATGTCTCAAATTGGGAATTCTTTCAAAATATGGACAAAGACAACAGTCCTAAATTATAAACAGGTAGCATTATAAAACTTTGCTTTTAAGTCAGTGGTTTGGAATTCAGAATGTACTTTCTCATAGGAATTGTATAATGCACAGTGATCCTGTTTTCAGATCAGCCTGCAAAAGCCAATTTTACTTAAACACACCTAAAAATAGCACTAATAATAACAGTCTTTAACTACTATGAACGAACACCTAACTTCAAATAATAATTTATAAAACTATGTCTTAATACCCCCAATCTCTTGTGTTAACTCCTATCTCCCTATTTTTTCTTCCAAATGCCTCTGTGACCAGCTTTTGCCTATTTTTTAATCCTTCACTAATACTCTTCATTTTATGTTCCCAGATCCTGGGCCACAGAACTCAGACCACAGCTTATCCCATAATTTCTATCCCTTAAATAACCCCTTGAGATTTTCAATGCTACAAAAACCTTTGGGAGGAGAAAGACAATGAGAAATGAGGTTGGGGGGCAGGAGATCACAAAATCTCAAGAAATCCTAAAAAGTAGTTCTTCTGTTTTCACCAGGAGGCACATGGAGTCACATAGAATTTTTCTAAGTTCCTACATTCATTGAAATATTCTTCACTGGAGCCCCACTTAATCCTGGACTTTTTAAAATCCTGGGATGGGCACTTTTGAGCATCTCCCCTTTCACAAGGGAAAGCTTCCTATTTCAGTCCTTCTCACATTCTCTCTCATTTCTCACTCTAAATAGAAAGATAAAGGGGCATGTTGATAACATCAAGTCTTTAGGTCACACAGAACTAAAAGGTGAGATGGTGCTTCAGGGATATTCAGGCCACTGAGATCACACTAATCTAAAACTTATTACATACAAGTTAGGAACTACAAAAAAAGTTTTGGAGCAAAGAAATAGTTTCAGAATGGACAACAATGTTTTCAGAAATGAGAAAAAAATCTAACTTATACATCACAATATAACATTCCTTTCCTTGTGGTTTACCTTTTCTTTCCAATAATTATAGTGAAGATGCAGCCTACATTGTCTCGGTACAACTAACACTGAACCGAGTATACCACACATAGGTAGAATCCAGGGTAGCAAAAACAACAACAACAACAACAACAACAAAACAGTTCCCAACTTGACAAAATTAATTTACCAACAAAGGGAAAAGCCAGTTTCTACTAAGTCTGGGTGAGACGAAAACCAGAGGACAAGAGCTATATTAATTAGCCTTGAAATCCAATAAAGAAGATGTAAGTGACTCTGAAAGCCAAAAGAAACCTTAAAAGTTGAAAATGTCCTCAAAGAATTCCTAAGCACAAGAATGAGTAGTGGAGTCACTAAGCTTTAAATAATGGATGTTTTACAGGAAGTAAACTAGGAAGGTAAGACTGTATCATTCTGTCAAATAAGTCTTTAAAGTAAGTACGTTATGGGCCAAAAATCTTAAGTGGACTAAAAAATTTAGGTACACACTATAAAACTACCATTTCTGTGACTGAAACGAACAAGAAACCACACATATAAGCGTAGCATCGATGTAAAGATAATGTATCCAAAAGTAATCTGAGCTAGCTTGTACAGACAACTAAATACCCCATCAGAGAGCTGCCAACCTATAAACACTAACAATGTACCTTTACCTACTCACAATTATTTTATATAAGCTGGTCCTGATTCCACCACTTACTGTGAGACTTTAAGCAAATTTTTTAACCTCTCTGGGTCTCAATTTCTGCATTAGTGAAATAGAACTAAAAATGGTGCCTACCTCTGGGTTACTGTGAGGCTTAAATGACATAGGGCAGGTCGTTCTGAGTAGCTCCAGGGACAAAGCAAATATTCAATAAAGGTTAGCGACTACTGTTTTCTCCAAACTAGTATATTAAAGAGTTACTTGAAGCCACATCTATGACTTAACACTACCTTTAAAAACTTCACAACCCTCAGGACAGTGCTAACATTATGTGGATGTTCAATATTTATTGGTTGAAGACTAATAACTCATAAGGAATCTAGAACCTTGAAGCTGAAGTAGATTTTAGAAGTCATCTGGAACAATTTCACTTACTTCAACAGTAAGAGTCATGGGAAATTATCAAATATTTGCTTAAATATTTCCAGAGACAGAGACCTGTTATACCAACAAGGCATATAGAACAAGTCTAACTACCAGAATGTTCCTCTTGAAGATTTCACTGTCCTAATTACTCTCATAAACTTCCTATCTGAAAGGCTGAGTTCACTAGAGGGCATCCCAATATTAGGAGAAATCATCTATCAGAAAAAAATCATTCAACATTTATTCTGGCTGAGAGAAATACTGCACCCAGTTGTATAAAACAAGCATGTTAATGTTTAAATTATTCATCTAAATAAACATTAACATACATGTTCAGAAAGATTTAAAAAAAAGGTTATAAAATCATTAATATTTAAATGTTGCTGGGAATAAGGTAAATAATTCAGATTATCATAAAGCCTGGGCCCTTTCCAATCCCAGAACAAGGCCTCCCAACAATTTTAAACAATTTTAATAATTATATGTTTATAAAATCATACAAAACCAGATTACATTTATTATTGCTCCTTGCAGCCATACTCCAAGTAATCACCAGCTTTCCATGAAAGTATCCAGTGCCCAAGAGAAAATGATCAGTTTCTTTAAGAAAATCCAAATCTGGACCTGCGTATAACCAATTATTTAAAGCCAAATTATTTTTAAATGTCCACATCCATTAACAAACTAATGGTATAATTCTAAAAGTTCCGTTAGCTTGAAGACAGTCCAAGAGGAAGAACTGCCCTCGAATACCCTCAGATTCCCACTCGTCATAATTCACAACGCATATTCAGTGATACATGGCAAGAAAAACAAGGAAAAAGAGGAATTGTTAATAGCACACCCTTCCACCTCATCACATTCCAACTGTATGTGGAATTTCACAGCTCACATGCAGATTCCACCCTATCAGGTAGAGGGCTCAACGAAATTCCCTCACTGACAAGCCACTTGTGTCTCCACTTGCAAGCCATTTCAACATTCCTTTGCTTCAGATCAACTAGTGGGGCTTTTAAAATTTTTTCCTCTGAATCAGTTATACCATTTGTCCTGATTATGAGTTAAAGAAAATCCTTAACATAGGTTTATTTTTCTATCTGTGTACATCACTGTATCATCATTCAATGCACTAGTCAACTTTTTGACTATTGGTAAGACATTGTTTAATACTGAGATGTTGTTCAGTACTTAGATTATCAACACAAAAAATACTCCAAACAGTGAGTATAATCAGACTTTCTGAAAGGCCCATTTCTCCATGTAAATTAATAAACAGGCTTTTGAAAAATCAATACTTTATGAATTTCATTGGCATGAATGAGGTCATGAGCTCTGGATGAAACCAGGAAATCAGGTTTCAGAATCTGCAAAGCCCATGTTCAGAGTGTAGATGATGGTAAAAGCCAGTGAACAACCACCACAATGAGATGTTGTCCACTCACCTCCATTGGCCATTTAATGGTTCCTTTTAAAAAGTTAAAACAACCAAGAATTCACATCAGAACATATATAAGTTTAATAGTCTCTCCTCTATAAAAGGTTCTCAAAATTTGCCATCCTTTGACTATATCCACATTCATCTACCCATCCATAATTATATTTAGGTAAATGTTTATATCACTTTAGCAAAAATATCAACACAAGAGTCTTTGTTTGGTTTCATAAATAATCAAGGATATAATGAACGAGTGCCTGGGTGGCTCAGTTGTTTAAATGTCTGACTTTGGCTCAGGTGATGATCTTGTGGTTCAAGAGTTCGAGGCCTGAAATGGGCTCTGTGGCTGACAGCTCAGAGCCTGGAGTCTGAGCCTGGAGCCTGCTTCATTGATTCTGTGTCTCCCTCTCTCTCTGCCCCTCCCCCACTCCTATACTGTTTTGTTTCTCTCTCTCTCTCTCAAAAGTAAACATTAAAAATATATATAATTATAGAGAATTATAAAGGGAAATAAAGGAATTAAGAAACATACTGATAACCGAGTCAAAGGAGATGTTCCAAGTGCAAGTGATCTAAGTCTAGAGAATGGGTAGTTTCTAAACCCACCAGATTCTTCTCCATCTGTATGCTCTCTTTTTCCCAAAGATACTAACTAAAATTTTAAAAAGGATCATAATAGATATCAATCCCTTCTACTAATCACAACGTAATGGCTAATTTTATGGGTCAGTTTGGCCAGGGAATACACTGTTTAAGGATGTGTCTGTGAGGGTGTTTCCAGAAATTAGAATGTGAACTGGTGGACTCAGTAAAACAGATTGCCCTCTCCAGTGTGGGTGGGCATCACCCAATATGTTGAGGCCTGAATAAAACAATAAGCAGAGGAAGAGGAATTCACCCCTTTTTTGCCTACCTCACTGAGTTAGGTAAAACATCTCATCTTCTCTGACCCTAGGACTGGAATTTACACCATCAGCTCCTCTGGGTTCTCAGGCCTTCAGACTCAGACTGAATTATACCACTGGCTTTCCTGAGTCTCAGTCTTGCAGAGAGCAGATCATGGGATTTCTCAAACTCCATAACCAGGTGAGCTAATTTTTCATAAATCTTTCTTCTACTTCCTCTCTCTTCACACACACACACACATGTATATATATATATATATATATATATATATATGTGTAATAATTAACAATATTACAGTGCATTATATTATAAAGCATAATATAATAAAAAATATATAAATACAGTTTTTAAATAAATATATATATCAATATCTATCTTNAAAACAAACTCATTTATTTTATTTAGATATATTTATTTATATTATATATACTTATAACATATATGTTTATAAATATATATAGGCAAACTATCTTCCAAGAGGAAACACCTGCTCTCCGTTGACTGGTGAGGCCATGGATATACTACTGTACATCAAAAATCAATTATATTTAGAGACAACAAATCATTATACTATTTTTTATACTCCAGAGAGGTTGGAGAGAAGGATATAATTTGTTTAATACAAAAATAGTTTTAGGCAACACACTGATTCACAGAAATCTTTCCTCTTTCTCATCTCTGATTTAAGAGTCTCACTTAATGCATTAGCTAAACATGGCACAAAAGATTCGGGGGGAGGGGTGCAGGGAGGAAGTTGCCGACAAGACTTAAAGAAGCAAAATTATTCTAATAGGGCTCTTGGGTTTTTTCCAAAAACTATTTTAAAAACTGAAAATATCTGAAATGAGTAAAAAAGGTAATGTCTCCTGACTCTCTACAAAACAATACGTCCAAGACCTGGTCTATCAAAAATGTTTTCCACAAGGGTGCCTAGTTGGCTCAGTCAGATCTAGGCTCAGATCATGACCTCACAGTTTGGTTTGTGAGATGGAACCCCATATGTGGAAGTGCCCTCAAAAGGCAGAGCCTGCTTAGGATTCTCTCTCTCTGCCCCTCCCTAGCTCTCTAAATAAATAAATAAATAAATAAATAAATAAATAAATAAATAAATATTTTTAAACATCTGCACAAAACCTATCTGAATGTCATTAAAATATCTATAGAAAATTCATGTGATAAGGCAGTTTACATAATGCAAGAACAATGTGTATTCTAACTCTAAGGGCACTTCCATTTTGATAAGAAGGAAAAAAGTTCCCATTTTTCTGAGCAATTTCTGATGCAGCCATTGGCCCATGGTCCTTTCCTCTTGTATAAGTCTCAAGGAAAACAAAACAAAACAAACAAAACTAATATTTATGAACATTTACAAGAAAGAAATTATCACATGAAAAACTTTTACATTTTTTTTTTTTTGCTGTCTAGAAGAGACTCATTTTATTTTATTATTTACTATAGTTCATTGTCAAATTGGTTTCCATATAACACCCAGTCCTCATCCCAACAAGTGCTCTCCTCCATGCCCATCACCCATTTTCCTCTCTCCCCCATCAACATTCAGTCTGTTCTCAGTAGAAAAACTTTTAGTTTTGTAAGTCTCAATATGTACTTTTTCACAAGCCAATAATAAAAGTGAAGCTTCAGAAGCAGATGTAATTGTCAACTGCAACAGTTCAGGGTGTAAAACCCTATATATAGTCAATGAGGTCTGAAGGCCCTGTCTCCTTTTTTCTCCTTTACCATAAATGTTTTCTGTATATTCCTGACCATGTAACCACTGAATGCAAAAATTACTAACATGTAAAAACTTCTGTTCTCAATTTTGAGACTACTTCCCATAAGCTGACAAACTTTTTAAATTAGCTTCAAGTTTTGCAATTAATTCCATTTAGAAAAATTTGTTTAGCTTAAAAGAAAAACAAGGGTATTTATGAAAAGCCCATAGCTAACATCATACTTAAGAGTAAAAGACTGAAAGCTTTCCCCCTAAAAGAAATCTACAGATTTAATGCAATATCTGTCTAAATGCCAAAGGCCTTTTTTGCAGAAATAAAAAAGCTGATCATCAGATTCACAGAATTACAAAGAGCCCCAAGTAGCCAAACAGTATTGAAAAAGGAGAACAAAGCTGAAGGATCACACTTCCCAACTTCAAATCTTGCTACAAAGTTTACAATAATCCAAACAGTGTGCTACCTGCATAAGAAGAGACATGCAGACCAATGGAATAGAATTGAGAGCATACAGAAATAGACCCATACATCTATGGTCAATTGATTTTTGACAAGGGTGCCAAGACCATTCAATGAGTAAAAAACAGTCTGCAATAAATGGTAGTAAGTGGACATTTACATGCAAAAGAATGAAGCTGGCCTCTCTATGATACCCATGGACAAAATTAACTAAAAATGGATCAACAATTTAAATGCAAGAGCTAAAACCATAAAACTGTTAGACGAAAACACACAGGTCAATCTTCATGACTTCAGATTTGACAATGGATTCTTAAAGATGACACTAAAAGCCCTAGCAACAAAAGAAAAAAATAGATAAATTGGACTTAATCAAAATTTAAAACTTTTGTATATCAAAAGATACTATCAACAAAGTAAAAACACAACCCACAAACTAAAAGCAAATGTTTGCAAATCATGGGTTTAGTATCCAGAAAGTAAGGAACTCTCATGACTCAACCACAAAAAGACAAATAACTTTTTAAAAAGGACAAAGGATGTGAATAGACCTTTCTCCAAAGAGGACATACAAATGGTCAATAAGCACATTAAAGATGCTCACAGTCATTGTCATAGGGAAATGCGAATCAAAACCACAGTGAAATAGCACTACATACAGAACAAGGGTAGCCATAATTTTTTAAATGGGAAATAACAAGTAATGGTGAAAACATGGAAAATTTGGACTCCTTAAATGTTGCTGGTGAGAGTATAAAATGGTGCATCTACTGTGAAAAACAGGTTAACAGTTCCTCAAAAAATTATATATAGAATGACTATATCACCCAGCAATTCCACTCCCAGGTATTTACCAAGAAAGACTAGAAACAGGTTCTCAAACAAATACTTGTCCACAAATGTTTACAAAAGCAACAGTATGCTTTTGTAATAATAGCTAAAAGGTAGAGATAACTTAAATGCCCATCAATGGAGGAATGGCTAAATAAATTGTGGTGTATACCTAGGAAATATTACTCAGCCTTAAAGATGAATCAAGTACTAATATATGTAACAATATGGATGAACCTCAAACACATTACACTAAGTAAAATAAACAAGACTTGAGGCAAATTCACAGAGACAGAAAGTAGACTGGTGGTTGCCAGGGGCTGAGGAAAAAAAAGAAGCATATGCTTAAAGGTATAGGTAGGTAGAGAAGGAATTCTAGATAATGGAGTATTATGGAACTAGACAGAGGTGGTGGTGGCACAACACTGAATGTACTAAATGCCACTGATTTGCTCACTTTAATATATGTGAATTTCACCTCAATTAAAACAAAATCAATAGACCAATACCTAATGTCATAGCCTTTTTTCCTAAGTATCCACAGTGCAGGTCACTTATAAAAACTGATGGTCTGGGGCACCTCGGTGACTCCGTTGGTTAAGTGTCCAAAACTTAAAATCTCATGGTTCAGAGCCTGCTTCGAATTCCCACCCCCCACCCCTCAAATTAAGTAAACTTAAAAAAAATGATTGTCTGTTAAGCCATAATTTTACAGGGCACATTTTCCAATTTTAAGTTTATTTATTTTGTGAGAGAGAGGGCACAAAGGAGGGGCAGAAAGAGAGAATGCCAAGCAGGCTCCATGCTGCCAACATAGAGCCTGATGCAGGGCTCAATCTCACAAACCCTGAGATCAAGATCTAAGGCAAAATCAAGAGTCGGATGCTTGACTGAGCTACCCCAGGTGCCCCACATTCTCCCTTTTTTAAATGGGAGCCCAGTGACCAATACAGTGTTACTGGTCAGGAACGAAAAGATCCAATTCAAACTCTACAGAACACAGGAGACTGAGTATAAAACGATGTAGTGAGTCATATACAAAGAAACTTTTAAAACATATATTCAGGGCGCCTGAGTGGCTCAGTCAGTTGGACGTCCGTCCGACTCTTGATTTTGGCTCAGGTGGTGATCTCAGGGTTCCTGAGTTTGAGCCCCATGTGGGGCTCTGCACTGACAGTGAGGAGCCTGCTTGGATATATTTCTCTCCCTGCTTCTCTCTCTCTCTCTCGCTCTCTTGCTCTCTCACTCCCTCCCACCCCAAACTCGTGCTTTCTTTCTCTCTTCTCTTTCTGGCACTCTCTCAAAATAAATAAATAAATAAACAAACAAGATATTCATCCAAATTTACCCAATACAAAGAATGCTACCTCCTTCAGACTAGTTACTCTGAATACACTTATTCTGATGTTGTACTACTAAAAATACTTTCAAACTTGTACAGTTTGAAATATCCTTTGGTCAGCTCAAGTGACAGATGAAAAGGTAATTCTCAATTGTATTTACACCTTATTTTTAAGTAAATTTGGGATTAACCACATGATCACCTGAACTGATCACCTAGGTTGACCCTAAGTTATCTAATTACAAACAACTGTAGCTTCAAATAATAAAGTTTTAGCACAAATTCAGTTAGTTAAATCAGTATGCTAAAACTTTTGAAGACACGTTTTGAGACCGGCAGCAGATCCAGGCTTCAGGAAAGGTCCCCCTCCAGATAAACTGAAGCATTCACTGCCATCAACACCAACTTCCAGAACATGTCCACCAACCTTCTCCATTCCTTTTCACTCAAGGGCTTCCTGCCTAGCAGGGTCCTCTCCCCCGCTAGTTACCAAAACCCTACCATCTCTTCAGGACCATATTCAAATAACATCTGCTCCATGAACTGCTCTTTTGAATTCCAGAAATATTTCATGATCTGTACTGCTCACTTGGTCATCATGTGCTATTTTTATAGTGACATCTTTTAATAAATTCTGACTTCTCAATTATAGTTCATAAGGAACTAGAAAATATATCTTCTATTTCCAATGCAATTCACTGGAGATACACACTGAGTAGCCCACCCAAGAAACACAAGAGGTGTTTGTTTTCTTTTGTTCTATATAAAGACTAGGACAATATTATTACTTTGGACCTGATGAACTGTGGTTGAGTCTTGAGTAGCTGCCTAAGGAGTGTGGGTTCCATCCTACCATAATGGAGAATTCCAAGTTCCTGAGCTCCACAGTGATGTAGAAAAAGCAGTCCTCAGTCCACAGCTGCCAGAGGGGGAGCTGGTAAGGTTCCAACCCTTCAATCAAGAGGGAGCTCAGCAAAAAGGGGTAAGTAAGGATTTTACAATCAGAAAGCACTAGGTGTGCCACTTCCAGCTCTAGGACCTTGGGCAAGCTACAGGACTTTTTAAAAGCTTCATTTTCAGAGTACCTGGATGGCTCAGTCAGTTAAGCATCCAACTTGAGCTCAGTTCATGAACTCGTGGTTTGTGAGTTCAAGACCCACATCGGACTCTGTGCTAACAGCTCAGAGCCTAACGCCTGCTTCAGATTCTGTGTCTCCCTCTCTCTCTGCCCCTCCCCTGCTCACACTCTATCTCTGTCTCTGTCTCTCTCTCTCAAAAATAAACATTAAAAATAAATAAGTATTTAAAAAATAATAAAAAAATAAAAGCTTCACTTTCTTTATAAAACAAGGATGATAAAACATGAACCTACCTAGCTGTAATATTACATAAAATAATACATACCATAATGCCTACCAAAGAATAAACACTGCATCCTGCCACCAGTTCTCTGATATCAATTGAGTATCCTACAATTCGATTTGGGCATGCTAGCCAGAGTTAGTACCAGATCCCACAAGTTAAAGGGCAAGATACCCAACAAGACTGCCTTTGGAGCACACATTCCCCAAGCTATCAGAACTTCTGTCTAACTCTGCTACAAATTCAAGGGCTCCCACAACCCTCCTTCAAGTGTAATAATTTGCTATAATGATTCACAGAACTTGCTGAAAACACTATACTTAATCAATTACAGCTTTATTATAAAGGATAAAATTCAGCAACAGCCAAGTGGAAGACATGCATAGGGCAAGGTCTAGGGGAACAGAATGGAGGGATTCAAACTTCCATGCTCTCCCTCTCTTGGAGAAATTCAGGTGTCCCCCTTTTAGCACATCCATGTGTTTACCTGCCTGGAAACTCCACTGTCCCAGAGTTTATATAAAGGGGTCCATTACACAGGCATGGTTGATTGAATGATCTGTGCATGACTGGACTCAATCTCCAGTCGCTCTTCTCACCCCAGAGATCAAGGAGTGGTAAAGTTCCAACCCTCTAACTGAAAGCTAAGTCTTTCCCAGACCCTCCCTTGAAAACTATCTAAGGGCCCATCCCTAAGTCATGTGATCACCATAAACTCAGGTAAGGTCAAAGGGGGCTCATTATGAATAACAAAAGATACTCCTACCCCTACTCAGAAAATTCCAAGGGTTATTGAAGCTCCACATCTGGATCCAGGGACAAGAACCAGACATATTCTTTATTATATCACATGACAATAAATGGAAGCTATTATTTTAGAAACCTAGAAGGCTATCAAAATAATGCAAGCATAATGATGATAAAGAAAAAAGAAACAACTTCAAAAGCCTTAAAAAAAGGGGGTGGCGGTGGGGTCAAATTGAAATAAAACAATTCAATGCTGGATGACTAAACAGACAGACAGAGACACATCCACTAGGGAACTGAGGAAGGGAGTAAGAATGAATTTAGTGTTAACCAAGTTGAGGTTGAAGGCAACAACCAATGATTTTGAAAGGACACAGACAGATGAAGAATGTGCACCTAGAGATGGAGAAGGACATGGTGGACTCAGTCTTCACACTTATCCACAGAGATAAGATTCCCTACCAGCCCCACCCCCCCCACCCCCCACCAAAGGAAGGCCTCACTACTCAAGGAAGGATACCTGCTAGCTATCCATTTACTAGAGTCAAACAAAAGCAAGTTAGTTACTTCACTGAGCAGAAAACTTAAGGGCTGAACCCTAGAACATACTCCATTTAATATTTTGGACTCTAAACAAAATGGTGCTTCATTTTTAACAGAAAGATTCAAAAAGAACCACATAACCAAATACCAAACAGAAATGCTAGGTCTTGTTCTTTGACAGAAAAGGACCATTTTATTATCTATCAACAGGAAACTTACAATGTATCTAACAGAAGTGTTTATTTTTTCAAGGAAAAGTTTATGGAACAACCATAGAACATTTCAACAACACAACATAAACAGAACAACTATAATCAATTCAGAAAATTCTCCTGTTCAGATTCATGAAGCAGGATAAACACTTAAAGCACAGACACCATTACAGAGTTTACTTAAAGCTTTTACCGTCCAGCTTTTAGAAAGTACACTCAATAATTGGAAACTGCCATGTTAATGGCCCATACTTCAGAAGCACAACTTATTTTACCCCATAATGTACATATCATAGAGGTGGCTTTTAGACAACAGGCTTGAGCACTGGAAACTTGGTCAAGGCGAAAGGGCCCACAGGGACTGCCCTGGCTGAATACAGACATGCCCATCAAGCCACCCACTTTGAAATACCCATAGGCCGTAACTAACCAAAGGGCTGCTTACAACCAGACACAGTTACCAAAAAAGGGAAAATTCCCTATGGCCCCATACCTCCTCACCTTCCCCCTTTAAAGACAGCCCCCACCTCCTGCCTCATGGCAGACAGCCTCTCCTCTGCCGTCCTGCCTGCTGGCTCTCTTGAGGTGTATTCAATAAACTCCTATCTCCTTTGTTCTGTCTTGGGCGAATCCTCTCACGGCCCGTGCCAGTGTCCCACACCCAATCGTTGCCCCACATCTAGGGGCCCCCATGTGATTGGGACAGACACTGGACATATCATCTCCTCCCGTTGCAAGCACCCCAGAAGAGAGTCTCAACTCTTTCAGCCAGTGAGGGTGACAAATGTTAGAAAGGGAAAGAGGAGACTGGGAATGGCATACTGGGCTAGTCAGATGATTCCCGGTATCAAAAGGATACAATGGGCCCATGGAAATGACACATTCTAGTACTGACTACATTAATGAACAGTCTTATTGACTCAGGAATCTGAGAGACTGTGCTGCCTCTAGTGCTAAATCAGGACAGGAATGCCAGAAGAGTGTGGTAAGGGCCCAAAGTGTCCCATGCCCCCAAGCTCCAGACTGAAAGGGAGGCAGTGATGTTAAACTGGCCTTGCCCTTGGAGCTTTGGTTTTCCCAGACAGCAACACTCCTAGCCAGAATATGGAGAGTGAGGGCAAAATCTAAGCCCAGATAGCAACTTCCAGAAGGAATGCGGTAAGGGGCAGCTCCCTTCCCCACACTCCATGACATTTGGTGTATTCAAGTTCCAAAGATGGCTAGAGGAATTCTAAGATCCACCTAAAGAAAGCAGGCATGAGGGGCGCCTGGGAAGCTCAGTCAGTTAAGCGTCCAACTTCGGCTCAGGTCATGATCTCACTGTTTGTGAGTTTGAGCCCCATGTCGGGCTCTGTACTGCCAACCTGGAGCCTGCTTCAGATTCTGTGTCTCCTTCTCTCTGGCTCTCCTTAACTCATGCTCTGTCTCTCTCTCTCTCTCAAAAATAAAACATTAGGGGCGACTGGGTGGCTCAGTCAGTTTAAGCCAGTTAAGTCCAACTTTGGCTCAGGTCATGATCTCCCAGTTTATGAGTTCAAGCCCTGTATCAGGCTCTGTGCTGACAGCCAGCTCAGAGCCTGGAGCCTGTTTCGGATTCTGTGTCTCCCTCTCTCTCTGACCCACCCTTGTTCACGCTGTCTCTCTCTCTCTCTCTCTCCTAGAAAAAAAAAAAAAAAATTAAAAAAAAGAAAAAAGAAAAAAAAAATGTTCTCACTTCCAAAAGCAACTGTTATCAGTAGGTCCAGTGAAATCTAGGACCTCACAATCAAGAAAAAAGCCCCCTCATTTTTTGTTACAAAAACTTAAGTCTCAGAAAAATAAAATCAGTTGTCCACAGCCTTCTAAAACTTTTAAATATTTTTGAGAGAGAGAGACAGAGAGAGAAACGAACATGAGTGGGGGAGGGACAGAGAGCAAGAGAGACACAGAATCTGAAGCAGACTCCAGGCTTTGAGCTGTCACACA
Source organism: Crocuta crocuta (assembly GCF_008692635.1). Lineage (NCBI taxonomy): Eukaryota > Metazoa > Chordata > Mammalia > Carnivora > Hyaenidae > Crocuta > Crocuta crocuta. Next base: position 806,908 of record NW_027531902.1, read on the forward strand.
GAGTCTGACGCAGGGCTCGAACTCAAAAGCTGTGAGATCAGGACCTGAATCGAATCAGACACTCAACCGACTGAGCCACCCAGGCGCCCCAATTGTCCACAGCCTTATAATAACAAAACAGAGTTCTGAAGATGTAGGAGGTACTGTGAGAAGTGTGTGACTTGCTACATCTCTCTTAATCCTCAGAGAAACAGCACTCTCCCAGTGGGTAAACAGGTTAAAAAACAAAATCCCCTACTCCAAATCACAATGACAGTAAATGCTACCATGGTATTCAAGCCCATCATGCTAAATTCACAGTTCAAGCTGTTAATGGATCATTTAAGCAAACAAAAAGATAACTCTGTGTCTTCCATGCAAATATAAAATGAACACCTGTCTATGATTTTACTTCACTAACTAATTAATTATGGTCCAAATAAGATGTCCCATCTGGTTCCAAAGCAAATCCATAAGGCACAAACATATAGGCAATCGGAAATGGTGAAATAAGTGACGCCTGTGTGGCTTACTCAGTTAAGCATCTGACTTCAACTCAGGTCATGATCTCATGGTTCGTAGGTTCAAGCCCTTCACAAGGCTCTGTTATGACAGCTCAGAGCCTGGAGCCTGCTTTGGACTCTTTGTCTGTCTGTCTGTCTCTCTCTCTGCCCCTCTCCTGCTTGTGTGCTCTCTCTCTCTCTCTCCCCCTCCCTCCCTCCCTCTCTCCCTCTGCCTCTCTCAAAAATAAATAAACGTTAAAAAAAAAAAAGAAAGAAAAGAAATGGTGAGACAAACTTGCTTAATAGATCCAAACTTGGCCTTTTGCAGAAAAGAGGAAATGAGATAAATTGTATCTCCAACCAAAAAATTCATCTGCATATCTAAGGACAAGAATAATCTGGGGTGCCTGAATGGCTCAGTTGAGTGACTCTTGGTTTTGGGTCAGGTCATGATCTCACGGTTCATGGGTTTGAGCCCTGCGTTGGGCTCTGTGCTGGCAGTGTGGACCTTGCTTGGGATTCTCTCTTTTTCTCTCTCTCTGCCTCTCCCTTGCCTGCTCACTCTCTCTCTCTTTCTCAAAATAAATAAATAAGCTTACAGAAAAAAAAAAATTTGCATTGCTGTCAGTTTCTAACAACTTACAAAGTTGTAAAATAAATGAAAAATCAAAAGCTGCAGATACCATAGGTTAAATCTACCGGAAAAGTGCTCTAGACATCACACAGTTTCCAGTGAAGACCCCAGTATTCCTTTTGGTTACTAAAGACTTTCACAAAATTTTCTTACATAGCTCTTAACCACTATGCATAATGCGTATCTCTCCTTGTAGAAAAGAATCCACAGCTTCAAGATTTCCAACAACCTCTAGAAAAATGGAATCCTCTCCAGAAAATGAATCTTCCAGTAAGACAAAATTTTCTCTGTCACATATGAAGCCAGAAATTTAGATTCACCTATGAATTTATAAATGTATATATATATACACACATGCACATGCACACACATGCACAAATACAGAAATAATCTACTAGATTGTCAAGCTTCTTAAGAGATCTAGAACGAATGAAGGCATGGTTTTCCTGAACAATGACACACCGAATTACTCTCTAGAGAAATAAAGACAGAGTTAGACTATCACTTCCAAGTAACTGACCCAAAGTTAACTTCTTATGTGTCATACTGGCCAATTTATATATCTTAATTTCCACCCTTTGTTTTCTTCCATTAAAGAAAAAAACAAAAACAAAAACAATCCCATTTCAACTTCACCTCTGGGAAAACTGATTAGATCTACTGCCCCTACCTACTATTCCAGCTAAGTGCAATGAAAAACCCGAGACAAACAAAAGAAGACTCTGAAGGTGGAGAGCAGAAGGCAAACCAGCCGGGGACCTGGGACCTACGCGACAACACAGTGCTGAGTCCCCTGGGTTTTCCTTTTGCCTCACATACCATATGGACATGGAGGTGAAGAAGCCAGTTATCCAGAAACACCAAACGAGGTTAGACAAAAAAGTCTCTCTCTTTCAAAGGACCAAGAAAGAGCTGCACAGCAAAACAGAAAACTTTTAGATAATAAACACTACGCTCCAGCCAAAACCCACAGACACAACCGTGGCCCATCCCCACCCCTGCCAGCATAGGCCAAGCAAGGAGCCAACCTTTCACTCTCACCAGGCTGTAATGTTACCCCTCAACATGATTTCCTTCCCTTACCCAATCCTTTACCCCTGCAGGGGTGATATCAAAGGCCAGACTTTCTTCCCTGCCAGGTAGGTTTAAGACTCCCTTCCCCAGCCACACAGAGTCTATGGAGACTATCTGGAGAGCCTGGACTTTATTCCCGTGACAGTTACAAGGTACTCTTCCCACCCCTATGTAGGCAGTATGAGGCAAGGCCTGGTAAAGAGGCAAGACTTTCACCAACCTCCGTAGTGGCGGGGGGAGCCATCCCCTCCCAGCACGGTCAGCAGAGGCCCAAGGCAGGAAACAGTTAAGGATGCAGAGTAGCATACAGGGGAGGCATGGAGGAGAGCTGAAATATGCACATCTGCCCAGCAGCAATGAGGAGCCCCACTCTGTGTGTCAGTGGACCAATTCCTGGAAAGCCTACAACTCACCCAAAATGAAACAGGTAATTTGAATAGCCCTGTAACTATAAAGAAAATTGAACTCATAATTAAAAACCACTGGAAAAAGACATCTCCTGGCCTAGATTGTTTCCTCAGAGAATTACACCAAATTTTTAAAAAGGAGTCAACACAATCATTTCCAGAAAATACAAGAATAGGGAGCACTTTCCAATTCCGTTTACAAAAACCAGAAAAAGAGTACAAAAAAAAAAATAAAACTACAGACCGATACATGAATATAGACACAAAAATCTGTAACAATGTATTAGCAAATAAAATTCAGCAGTATATAAAAAGTAGAATTTAATCAGAGATGCATGGTTAGTTCAATATTCAAGAATCAATCAGTGTAATCCACAATATTAACAAACTGGAAAAAAAAACCCCACATGACCATACTAATCTATACAGAAAAATATCTGATAAAATTCAATACCTGTTCATGAGATAAACTCTCAGAAAAAACTGGAATAAAGGAGAACGTCCTCAAAGGGGTAATGAACATCTACAAAAACCCGTAGTAAACATTATTATGCGTAATGACAGAACACGAAATGTATAATCCCCATCACTGGGAACGAAGCAAGGATGCCATGCTCACCACCCTAGTTCACTGTACTACTGGAAATCCCAGTCACTGCAAGGAGACCGGAAAAGGAAATGAAAGCTACACAGAAAAGAAGTAAAACTGTCCCTATTTGCAGGACATGATGGTTTACATAGAAAATCCCAAGAAATCTACTCCAAAAACCTCCCAGAACTAATGAGTGTTCAACAAAATTGTAGATACAAGACATTTTAATTTTTTAATATTTATTCATTTATTTGGAGAGGGAGAGGGAGAGGGAAAGAGAGAGAGAGAGAGAAAGTGGGTGAAAGTCAGGGAGGGACAGCAGGAGAAAAAGGGAGAGAACCCCAAGCAGGCTGCATGCACACTGTTAGCGCAGAGCCTACAGTGGGGCTCAAACACATGAACTGTGAGATCATGACCTAAGCCAAAGTCAAGAGTCAGACGCTTAACCAACTGAGCCACCCAGGCATCCCCCAAATAAACATTTTAAAAAGCAACTGCATTTCAAGAAAAAGGCAACCTATATGAGAAAAGTTTTGTAATTTATCATATATGATAAGGAGTTTTGTATCTAGAATATATAAAGAACTAGTATAACTCAGCAATTAAAAAAAAAATAACCCAATTTTTTAAATGGCCAAGGGGCGCCTGGGTGGTTCAGTCGGTTGAGCCTCTGACTTCAGCTCACAGCGTGTGAGTTCGAGCCCCACACAGGGCTCGCTTCTGACAGCAGATAGCCTGCTTCCGATCCTCTGTTCCCCCTCTCTCTGTCCCTTCCCTGCTCACACTTTCTCTCTCAAAGATAAACAAACATTAAAAAAACATTTTTTAACAGGCAAAGGATCTGAACAGACATTTTTCCAAGAAACTATACAAACGACTAATAAGCACATGCAGAGATGTTGGACATTTGCCATCAGGGAAATGCAAATCAAAACCACAATGAAGTTATCACCTCATACCCACTGGGATGTTATAATGTAACTTCCCTAGAATCCCATAATCAAAAAGACAGATAAGAGTAAGTGTTGGTGAGGATGTAGAGAAATGGAACACTCACACACTGCCAATGGTACAACCTGGAAAACAGTCTGGCAGTTCACCCAAAATTGAAATCTATATTTACCAGATGGTCCAGAAATTCAAGTCCTAGGTAAATACCAAAGAACAATTAAAATATACATGCACAGGGGCGCCTGGGTGGCTTGGTCGGTTAAGCGTCCGACTTCAACTCAGGTCAAGATCTCACGGTTCATGGGTTCGAGCCCCACATCAGGCTCTGTGCTGACAGTTAGCTCAGAGCCTGGAGCCTGTATCGGATTCTGTATCTCCCTCTCTCTCTGACCCTCCCCTGCTCATGCTGTCTCTCTCTCTCTCTCTCAGAAATAAAAAAAACGTTAAAAAAAATTTAAAACATACATGCACACAAACACTGGTACCTGAATGTTCATAACAGCCAAGAAGTGTTCGTCAACTGACCCACAGAGAATTAAGTGCAGGGTATCTATGCCTTGGAACAGCTCATTATTCAGCCACAAGGAAGGATGCACCGATACATGCTACCACGTGGAGGAACCTTGAAAACATGTTGGTTGAAAGAAGCCAATCACAAAAGACCACATATTCTATGACTCTGCTTACATGAAATGTCCAGTATAGGCAAATACACAAAGACAGAAAGCAGATTAGAACTTGCATCTAAGGGGAAAGGTTGGGGGAAAGGGGAGTGTCACTGCTCATGAACAGAGGGCTTCTTTTTGAGGTGACGAAAATGTTCTAAAATTAATTGTAGTAATGGTTGTACAACTCGATGAACATATTAAAAATCACTACTGAATCCACAGCTGAGTTCTTTGTAGAAACTGAAAAGCTGATTCTAAATCATATGGATTTGTTGGGGAACCAGAATAGACAACACAAACTTAAAAAAGAAGAACAAAGTAGGAGGCCTCATACTTCCTGATTTCAAAACTTACCACAAAGCAATCGTAATTATTAAGACAGTATGGCATGAGCATTAAGGACAGACATAGAGATCAGTGCAGTGGGATGGAGAGTTCAGAGACAAACCCATTTTTCTATATAACCACAATATGAGCCTGCAACTGCACTCCTGGGCATTTATCCCGGTGAAATGAAAACTTCAGTTCACGCAAAACACCTGTATATGAATGTTTATAACAGCCAAAAACTAGAAATAACCCAAAATATCCTTCAATGGATACACCCACACCAAATACTAATGATCTTAAGGAATACCAAGAAAAAAGAACCAACCATTGATACAGGCAACAGCCTGGATGAACCTCCATGGAATTATGTTAAGTAGAAAAAGACAATTCCCAAAGGTTACACACTGCATAAGTCCATTTATAGAACATTCTTGCAATGGCAGAATCACAGACAGGGAGAACATACTAGTGGTTGCCAGAGAAGGGGGTGTGTGGCTATCCAAGAACTACATCAGGAATCCATATGGTGAGACTATTCTGTTTCTTGTCTGTATCAATGTCAATATTCTGGTTGCAATATTGTACTACAATTTTGCAAGATGTTACCAATGGGGGAACGTACATGGGTTCCTTTTGTATTACTTCTTGCAACTGAAAGTAACTCTATAATTACCCCCAAAATAAAAAGTCTTAAAAGAAAGGCAGGGGAAGATCTGACCACAGAGAGAAGAAGAAAAGGCAATGTGACCACAGATGCAGGAAATGGAGTGATGTGGCCACAAACCTAGAAATGAAGGAAGTCACCAGAAACTAGAAGAGGCAAGGAACATATTTTCCCCTAGAGCCTTTAGAGGCAGCACAGTCCTCCCGCACTTTGACATCAGCCAGTGGGTCTGATCTTGGACTTCTGGCCTCCAGAACTGTGAACAAAATTAATTTCTGATGTACTAAGCCACCAGGTTTGTACTATTTATTACAGCAGCCACAAGAAACTAATATAAATACCCATCTCCTAGAAATGCTGTAAAGAAGAAGTATGTATGGAAAATGCCCTGGAGAAGTCAGAAGCACAACCGCAAAAGAGAAAACAGATACAATTTTAGTGTTCTTAATTCAAAATTAGAATATTAACACCCTTAATTTTTAAGAGTTAAATAAATCTGAGATAAAGAGAGAAATAAATATAGCTATGGGAACAATTATGTCCAATGTAGCCTGAGTTCCCTGAAGATTAGCCCACTCAAAACACAAGAACTATTTATAACAGTAGCTCTAGCAAAGATTCACTCTTGATTAACTCTGACTTCTAAGATTATTTCTTCCCAGAAGGCAAGAGAAGGTAAATTGGGCTGGTTTCATTACAACCATAAATAAACTCAGCAAAATAAGGTTACTCTAGCACCCCCTAGACCACTCTACATTATTTCAATCCTGCTTCTACACCTCTCTCCCATTCTTACAGAGAACAAAGCAAACATAGTTCTTCCCTTAACTTAATCAATTGGTCCTAATTAACAGCCATGCTTAAAATACAACTTCAGTTTCAATTTGTAGTTATTCACATCGACAAGTATGTTAATCCAGTAATCCACAAACTCTCCAATTTGAACACTACATCATAAAATATCATTATGTATACACAAAAATTAAAACCCAGTAATATGCTTTTACTAAATTTCACAATGATATAATAGTATACGCAAGAGTATTAAGAGTGCCAGGGTGCATCCGACTCTTGATTTCAGTTCAGGTCATGGTCTCACATTCATGGATTTGAGCCCCGCATTGGGCTCTGACAGTGTGCAGCCTGCTTGGGATTCCCTCTCTCCTTCTCTCTCTGCTCCTCCTGCATGCTTCCTCTTGCTCCCTCTCTATCTCTCTCTCTTTCCTAAAATAAAAAACTGGAAAAAAAAGTGTGTGTGCATGTATGTATGTATGTATACATATATATATATAGAGAGAGAGAGAATATAGAGAGAGGAGGGGAACGAGAGAGAGAGAGACGCCAAAACAATCACAACACAGGAAAGAGAAAAAGGGCAAAAGGATGTCTCACTTAAAAATCCACATTATAGGGGCGCCTGAGTGGCTAGGTTGGTTAAGTGTCCGACTTCAGCTTAGATCATGATCTCACAGTTCGTGGGTTTGAGCCCCGCATCAGGTTCTATGCTGACAACGCAGAGCCTGGAGCCTGCTTCAGATTCTGTGTCTCCCTCTCTCTCTGCCTCTCCCCACTTGTGCTCTGTGTGTCTCTCTCCCAAAAATAAACATTAAAAAAAATTAAAACTCCCATATTATAAAAAGAATCACCTTGTGCAGCTACAGTCAATTATGTTCAGCATGGATATACAGAAACTTTGAGCATAACTTGTAATACAAAGCATACTCTTATTCAAAATCATAATCTCCTACAATTAAAGCCACATAAGTATATTTACATAGAGTATATTTTCAAATTTAAACTGGATTAAAACAGGCAAAACAGCAGACTCTGGAACTAGGCTGCCTAGGTTCAAACCTATGTGATTTAATGTTTCTGGGCCTCAGTTTCCTCAAAAGTAAAATGAAGACTATAATAGTATTTTCCTCACAGGGGCACCATGAGAATTAGAGGAATTACAAACTTACAGCACTTAGGACTGAAACCAGTATGTAGTAAGCACTCAACAAATATTAGGTTTTACTAGTATTATTAATAACTACTAAAAGAGAGTGTCACCAAGACTGCCTATGGACCACATGGTTCACAGCTGCCATGCTTACCTTTCATCACAGAAAACCTACAGGTGACAAGAGGTGACAAAAATCTCAGCAATCTCCGTACAGAAGGCACTGACTTATCCCCATCCTCTAGACAGTAAACGCAAGGACAGGAATTGCATCTTATTCGACTGTCCCCATCACCAAGTTCATGGTTAAGTGTCCAAAAATGTTCAAGTTAACACACATTATGGTGTTCAAGCCACTCCTAGTTACCATCATTTCCCTCTGTAAGCCTACAAAGGCAAATTTTTACTTAAAGGCCACACAATAAAGACACAATCCTAAGAAAGCATTTGTATTACAACAGGAGAACAGACACAATAAGAGCCACAAACAAAGCTGCCTTCCCCAAGACACCGAAACATTCCTGTGGGGAAAGAGTTACTATCGGAGCTAAAAACAACCCCTTTCCTTCCACACTCCCAGTCACAAAGAACCCTATGAATGGTGGACATGCTAACTTCTCCTCCTCCTCATTCTCTTAGGCCTAACTTCCGTCATTTGCTTTGTGACACCTGTCCGTACCTGACCAGACTTGTTTGGTCACCCACACACCAAATCCCCGACCCATGAGTTCTCCCAAAGGGATTAACTATACACTTAAAACAGAAAACGGAGGTGAGCTCTTATTGAGGTGGAAGAACTAGGGGTAGTAAAGCCTTCCCTTGACTGTCTCCATAGCAGCAATCTACTTCCTGTGAGGAAGTTAACAATTTCAGTTTTCAGAAACCTCAACTGTCAAAGTCGGCTGATAAAAGTGGTTAATCACCCCTGGTCAGCTTTCACTAATGGTGCCCCTCAGACGTGCCTTCCATCTGCCTCGGGGGTTATCACAGTAGGATCCCCGCATCCCCACTGCCAGATAGAGAGGACCAGGTGAAGATGTGCTGGCTGAAAGGTCACCCAGGCCTAATTTTCGAGCTTTCTCTCACTGCTACTGGGAACTCACCACAGGCTTTTCTCAGCTCCATCACTACATCCAAAATCTTGCAGCCAAAGGGACCACGGGAGTCCTCATTATCCAAGAGCAATTAGCATAGCATGGAAAAAGCCATACAGTGACTTCTCTTTACATTTCACAATGATGAAAAAGAGACTAGATTAGAATTTTCACCTTCAAAAATGAAACAAAATATAAAAATAACTTATTTTCATAATAAATCTTACATTAACCAAAATTTAGGTTACACTTGCAACTACACACTAATTCTTAGGACAAGGCATTAATAAGGAATTGGGACGTACTCTTGTGGCCAAACTGAAAAACGGCATGATATGACAATCCTGATTTCACGTTTGCCTTTTGCAAGTCAATTATCACAAAAGAAAAATTGTTGATTTCATCATTTATTCCTCTGAAGCCTCTCATGCTCCTTTTTAAATTCTTTTTTTTTAAATTTTTTTTTAAATTTATTTCTAGGAGAGAGAGAGAGAGACAGCGTGAGCAGGGGAGGGTCAGAGAGAGAGGGAGTCACAGACTGAAACAGGCTCCAGGCTCTGAGCTGGCAGTCAGCACAGAGCCCGACGCGGGGCTCGAACCCACAAACCGCGAGATCATGACCTAAGCAAAAGTCAGACACTTAACCGACTAAGTCACCCAGGCGCCCCAACTCCTTTTTAAATTCTTATAAAACATCTCTCTCATCATCATTCCTGCTGGTTTTCCTCATCAAGTTAATCGGCCTAACTAACATGCTAACATGGCCAATTTCACTAGCACCTCTTTAAACAGAAAGTGCACAAATCTCAGCTGTGCAACTTGAATTTTTACATACATACACACACACACACACACACACACACCCATGTAACTACCGCTAAACTCAATATATAGGACACTTCCAACACCCCAAAAGGTTGCCAGAGGAACCACCATTTCGACTTCTCTGACCAGCAAATAGCTGAACCTGTTTTGGGATTTCATTTAAATGGAATCATATGGAATACAATCTTTTGTCTGGCTCCTTACATCTATGAAATCCATCCATGTAGACGCATGTATCAGCAGTTCATTCTTTCACTGCTTTTTTAATGTTTCCTTTTATATATATACCACAATGGACTCATCCATTCTAGTGCTAATGTACCTTGGGCTTTATCTAATTTTTAGTGATTATGAATAAAGGTTCTACAAAGACATTTTCACTTTTTTTTTTTTTTTTTTAGACATAGAAATCCATTCCCCTTGGGCATGTACCTAGGAATGGATTTGATGGATCACGGGTAGGATCAGACACAACCACAGTTTTCCAAAATGCCTGTACATTCCCACCAACAACATATATGAGATTCAGTTGCTCTACATCCTTGCCAATACTGGCATTAGCAATCTTTTAAATCTTAGCCATTTTGGAAGGTGTGTAGTAGTAGCTCACTGTTTTTGATTTCCATTTCTTCATTGATTAATAATGTTGAGCACCTTTTTTCTAATGTTTTATTTATTTTTTGAGAGCAAGAGAGTGTGAGTGGGTTAGGGGTAGAGAGAGAAGGGGACAGAGGATCCAAAATGGGCTCTGTGCTGACAGGCTGACAGCAACCCAACGTGGGGCTTGAACTCACAAATGGTGAGATTGTAACCTGAGCCAAAATCAGATGCCCAACCTACTGAGCTACCCAGATTCTCTAGTATAAAGTATAAAGAGCCTGTTCAGAACTTCTGTACATTTTTAAATTCTTTTTCTTATTAATTTTATACATACACACATATACACATTCTGGGTAGGGGTCCTTGGTCAGATATATGAATTGCAAATTTCTTCTTCTAGTCTGTATTTTGCCCCTTACTTTTTCTTGAATGTTTATTTTTGAGAGAGGGGGAGGGAGAAAGAGCAAGGGAGGGGCAGGAAGACAGGGGGTCTGAAGTAAGCTCTGCACTGACAGCAGGGAGGCCGATGTGGGGTTCCGTCTCATGAACCCTGAGGTCATGACCTGGGCTGAAGTAGGACGCTCGAGGGACTGAGCCACTCTGGCACCCCTGCACTTCATTTTCTTAATGGTGTAGCAGGAGAGAAGTTCTCAATTTTAATGAAGTCTCAAGTCAAATTTATCAGTCATTGTTATAGTCACTGCTTTCAGAGTCCTTTTTAAGAATTTTACTCTAGTATTACTAGAGTACTAGTTCTCTGACTTGTGCTTCTGTTTGAACAGTTCTCAGCCTTGCTCTGAATGCATGAAATCCTGCATCTCTGCAAGGTTTCCAATTTCACCTTGCAGTCAATTTGGAATGCGTTCATTCATGTTATATGGTCAGATGCTAGACAACTTTAGTGTTATGAATGCTTGAGTGGAGAGCACTTTTTCATTTGTGATTACTTCCATATTATAACAGACATCTGTACAAATATATTAAAACCCTAATGTAAAAATAAATGAAAAAATGTTATTCTAACATTTTTACCCCCAACACACTTTGCGAGGGAAGAGGATTCTTCCCGCTCCTGTTTCATGGCTTCGGTCCAGTGGATCCACCTTTACACTAGACCCTGCTGACTTTTTTGATATAATTTAAGTTTTCTGTAGTCTATGAAACCAGAACCCTAGAGGAAGTCAGAAGCCTGGTTCTAGGAAACTTTATTGACCCAACAACATCAAAGGGCTTACAATTCTCCCAAAACCCAGTAACAATGAACTTTCTGCTCTACCCTTTCCCTAAATTAACAGTATCTCCAATCTGCAACCATACAGTTACCAAAGTAGCAAAACAAACAACACCTGACTCTACTTGGTTAGCAAGGGTTCCCCTCTCCCCCCTCACTATTCTTCACACGCAGTCTTCCATCTGCCTTCAAAATGTGTGTGGCAGACTCTGAACTCTGGTCTGCCAGTTAATGTCCTGGTTCACTGCCTCACCACCTCTTGCTTGGAGTATGCAAACTGTCCTCAACTGGTCTCCTGACATTCTGGGTGTCACCCTGCTACCAAAATCATCTCTCGAGAACATAAACTTGATCATACGACTCATTTGATTAAGATCCTCCTACAGGTTCCACTGGCTACAGGATAAAGTTACTCTCTCAGCTGAGAATCTCCAATCATTCCTGGGTTCTCTCTCAGCAATTTCTGCAAAACTCTTGTCTGACCCCTGGACACCAATGCACTCTCACTTGTCCAGACTCCCCACTGCTAACTCCTTTGACGAGAAGCCCTTTCTCCTTTCTCCTGCAGTCACTCTTCTTCTATGTTAGCCATGGCCACCCCAACAAGAGCAACCGCTCCCTTGTATGTATTCCCACAATTCTCTGTACCCAGCGCAACTATATCTGAGTCCCTTTCACACTGCATTAGTTATTTATCTTATTCACTGGTCTACAAACTTTTGGACCTGAGACTTCTCCCTGAGCTCCACGATAATAAGGTCAGGAATTAATCTTTACACGCCAAAGACTTGGCAGGGCAATTCCATAAAGGCTCAAAGAAAGAATGAATATCTGAGCCACTTTTAGTCATATCCTTTTTTTTTCTTTAGAGACTAGAATACTTCATGCAAATACATCAAAGCAATGAACCTAATGTAAGCTTTCTTTTAAAAGTCACCCAGCAAATTATTCTTTCGGAGTTTAATAAAAACTAAATCTTGACTATTGATTTGTGCTTCCTGTTAGAAATTAATCAACTCTTTGTTTTACAATAATTTTAAAAATAAAGGGCACCAAAAGTAAGATGAATATACCACTTAACCAAAGTAACTGTAGTCATCACTATATAAATCACTGCTGGATGCCAACGGAATGAAACACAATTATTACTTATAAAATATAACCCAAAAAATCACAAACAAACTTACTTCATTGAAAAATGTGTTCCTATATATCCCTTTAACACATAACAAATCTGTATAATACTGGAAGACCATATGGCCATTAAGAACAGAGTTGTTTCATTCGGTGCCTCAGTTTCCTCATCGGTATAACAAAGAGAGGAAAGTACTTCACAAAATTGCTAGGTGACTGAGTCAGCACAAATAAGGTCCCTGGCAGAGTAACCTCATAGTAATAAATGTCAACTGCTATCACTGAATATTTTTAACTTTATTAAGCCCTTTCATATATACATTGTCTTGTTTTGTTTTGTTTTCTTTTTTTTCCCTCACAATACAATGAGACTGTTTGGACAAGAAATACTGTGCCCGTTCCAGAGATGAAACACTGACAAAGAGGTTATATGATTTCCCTAATGTATTTTAATTGGCAGAACAGGAACTAGAAACCACACCTACCCCAGCCCCAGGCCAAACTGACCAAATCTCCTGGTAGCAGTTTGCAAGAAAAAGTCTTTTAGGTTTTCCCCACTGTTTCCTCTAGATGGTCAGCAAGAGCCAAGTGGGGGCAGATGAACTAACCCATTAGCTCAATTTAAAAGGTAAGAGAACCCTCACTTTCACAGTACCTGACACACAGTGGGCACTAAAAGACAAAAACCACCAACGGCTGACTCACAAAGTGCTACCGTGTTTCTCAATGACAGAACAAAGCAACATCAAGCCTGCTATCAAAAAAAAAAAAAAATGACTCACTATTTCTAGCTATCACATCGAAATAAAATGTGGCAACAGAAACTTTTTTTAAAAAAGAAAAAACTTTTAAAAATTGATAATTTTCTTTTACTCTCAAAAATCAATACTTTCGCAAAAAGGACTTTCATTAAGACATTTTTGAAAACTCAACTAATTACATTCCATGACGTGTCTTTGCCCAAATAAGCGACTGACATGTATAGACAATATTTCATCTCTGAAAGCCCTTCACCATACTTTTCATTATTTGCCTGGGCTTACACTGAATCCCAATACTCAGCCGTATCTACAGCCACGTGCACATGGAATACAGTTAATGAGGTTCAAAGGCAGATGCAATATTCCGAGGAACCCACCTGAAGCAGGTAAGTACAAAGGAACCGAAAGGTCCCTGAGGCATCTCAAGTGCCCTACCATTATTTCTTCTCTCCAAAGAGCAGGTAGAAGTTAAGACACACCTTAAGGATCTGACATGACAGCAGCTCCGGGCTGGGGCCTACCTTTCCTTTCGTGGCACCGCCACTCGGGCACCTATGGGCAGGCATCTGGTGCCTGAAGGATACACAGATCAGGGCTGGCACGTGGCGGACACTTGGGACATTTTACACAAGTGATTTAACAGTGGCAGAAACAGGACTATGATGGAGGCGAGGCAGCTCACAGACCCGCTCACGTCTGGAACAGGAAGGTCCTGACGCTAATCTGTACAGGCCAAGGGGACACCTGGCCCTCCCGACCCAGCAGCCGCATCGTCCTAGCCTAGCCGGCCCACGCGGCGCCACAGCCCCCCGACGTCTCCCCAGGCTCCGGGAGTAGCTTCTCCGCACCTCCTCTCACCTGAGCCAGCGACGCCGCACCGGCGTCAGGACCCCAACTCCCGGCCGAGTGACCGTTACCTGGGCCGCAGCCCGGGGAAAACCTCGGCTCAAAGGGAAGAGCCCGTGGGACTGCTCCCCCTCCGCCAACTCGGGGATACCCCGGCCGCCGCCATTTTACCGGCGCGTAACCCCCACCTGACAGTTCCAGCCTCCCACCTGTGACCAGCAGAGGACAGCGAGCGTCACCGTGGGGGACGCGTGGCGACCTGGAGAATCCGTGGGGGGTCACAATCTCCAAACAGAACCCGCCGCTAACTCATCCCGAAGCGGGGAGGCGTCCGGCCCGTCGCCCTAGTAATGCGTCCCGGTAGGCTCCATCCTGATTGGCTGCGAGCTCTGTGACGTAACGGCGTCCCCGGCTGCGTGGGAAGCCCGGGTTCCCGGCGCCCCGCCCCTGCTCCCCTGCGGGGGGCACCCCGGGCCCTGGTAGTCGAGGGCTCCCTTAAAGGGGCCGCTCTCTCTTCCTCTTCTGGCCTCCGGGAGAGGGAGGCGGTGCCAGGGCGAGGAACAATAGCAATGGGAAGCCACGGGGGCCGTTGTCCCAGCTAACCTCCTCGTCCAGCCAACCCCTAGTTTCAGACTGGAAAACAGAAATCTGGGGGATTTAATATACACGCCTAATATACTAGCTCGAGGTCCCCGGGGCAAATCAGTAGTAGAACCAGTTCTAGAACTCTGGCTCCTGATATGCAGAGCCAAGTTCTCTCTAACAGGCGCAGTATTTCCCCACTCCTAGAGAAACTTAAATCCCCCCAACCCCGAGCACCCAGCCATTCCTAACCCTCGTAAAAGGTGTTAATAACTTTCTACTGTGGTGTATCCGCCCCCTAACCTGCTAGACTCAACTCCATAATGGTGGGATGTGGTTAAACCTCTTCATTTCCCACGCTACGCCTTCTTCCTGCTGGCCTTCAACAAAGATCCAGAGTGAAAAATCTAAAAAAATAACAAACATGGTCACGCGTCACACACAGCCACGCAGAAGTCATTCACGTATGTTTATGTATTTTATTTGCTTATTCAACACGGCGGAGGGGATGAATTTTCTTTTTCTAAGCACAAGGGTCCCGTCCTCACAAAATTTATAGCGTAAAAATAATGGCCATATAGGTTTGGGATGCAGAGTTTCAATACAGCAAAATTACCCCCCCGCCCAGTTTCTTTGTGAATCAAAAGTTCCTGAGCTCCTTTCCTAAATGGGCTTCACAACCTCTCCAATTTTGTTCAGAAATACGGAAATATTTAAGATGTGCTAAAATTGCAATAGAAAACGACCAGAAACAGCAGAAGGGAAACACCAATACAAAAGCCGACTCTGCCAATTATCTATAACTTCAGGCCTCATTTTTAGCTTTAAAATATGATTGCTAGGATAAAAGATCTCCATTCCCCTCCCCCTCCCCCCCTTGCAAGTTTTTAAGTTTCTTGTCAGAGACCAGGGGAAAAACCCTGAAGGCACTGGAGCTAGGTTTTGAAAGCAGGGACGATGCAAATAGTTTATCTTTGCATCTCTGTAACTGCTAGAGCTGAGGGAGAGAACTCTGTGTATTTGAATACAGCAGATGTTAAATAAAGGTTATCTGACTTGAATGAATCACACTGGTTTCTTCTCTATTTCACCTTCTAGTCTTTGGCCTTTCTTGAGGGTAAAGGTAGGACCTAAAGGAAAGAATAGAAACTGGAATCTTGGGGGTATTCGCTTTTTTTTACCCAAGATACTCCCGACACCCACATTTGTGAGTTTTCTACACCACACAACTTTCCAGTTCTCTCTGGACACAAAGGGGTGTCCTCCATTGTAACTCAATTCACTACTAACTACTCAGAGTTAGTGCAGACCCCACAGGCTAAGGGCTCAGTCCTGCAAGACTGTCCCCCACTACAAAAGTGGGGGCCTCTGAACCTCTGACCATCCAACCAGGGATTCCCAGGCCCTGCGTGCTCTAGTTCTAATTTGCTAGAACAGTTCACAGTATTTACATTTACTGGTTTATTGTCAAGGATGCAAACTCAGGAACAGCCAAATGGAAGAGATGCACAGGGCAAGGTACGGATGGGTGGGAGGGGAGCATGCTCCTCTAAGCTTGCCACCCTCCAGGCACCTCAGTGTGGGTACCAACCCAGAAGCTCTTAGAACTCCATTATTTAGGGTTTCTTAGCAGAGATATCATTACAAAGGTATGATTGATTAAGTCATTGGTCATTGTTCAACTTCCAGCCCCTCTCCCCTCCCTGGGGGTAGGTCAGTTAGCTTGAAAGTGTTTCTCCAGGCAACCAGCAACCCCCACCCCTTGGAGTCAAACTTATTAGCATAAATTCCTGTAGAAAGGGGCTTGTTAGGAATGACAAAAGACCCTCCTATCACCAATTACTCACCAAAATACTAAGATATTAGAAGCTCTGTGCTAGCAATGGGAACAAAGACCAACTATATATTTATTATAGCACAGTATTACACAATGTACAAGGAAAAAGACTGAAGGAGAAATCCAAGAAGTATGGCATTCAAGCACCCTGGCTCAGCCCCACTAAGGACATTACAAGACTTCAGCCCAAACCATCTCTTTGCAATTTTGGCAAATGTGTGCTATCATCCAGGAAATTAGGGGACCCACCCCCTCCAATAAATGGACTCCAACAGTGTACAAGGGACTTCTGAACATTTCCTGTGGTGTTTATCTGCCGGAGCTTTCCACACTGATCACTTTTGTACTGTCTGCTCAACTCACTGCTTAAATTTCATGAACTTACAATACAGTTGGGCATCTCTGATCATAAACTTTATAATTTAGGTAAATACCAAGGAAGAAAAGGGTTCAAACTGTATAGAAGGCACTTTTGTCCTACTTCAGGCTATAACCCTATTAATAATTTATTGACTCTTGATAAGGTCCTTTGCCCTAGGAATGGGGTCCACTAGGCTAAAACTGTTCTTGAACCCCAAGCCCTGTTGGAATTATAGTTTTCTTAGATTCTCTCCATAGAATTTTCCCAAAATGAATCCCATCACCAATCTAGCCCCTAGTAAAAGAACATGGAAACAGTACAGAGAAAGCTCAACTGCCAGCTTCTTCCACTTACTAGTTATGTGGCCTTAGTCAGGTCATGCGCTCTCTCTGACACTCAAGTGCCTTTATCTGTAAAACAGAATAATCTTTCCTTTTCAAATTGTTGTAAAGGAGAGAGAGAGAATTCATCTGATAGCAAGCTCTTGTCTTGTACCTCACTTCTAAGTGTGGTTCCTCCAGTGCAGAGTGTTAAAGCTGTCCGTGGGTTTGGAAGCCAAACAAATCTTAATTTAAATCCCCTTGCTGACACTTGGTAAACTGAAAATTTGGTTAAGTCACTTAACTTCCCTGGGCCTGCTTCTTATCTGATAAACCTGGCTTTTAGTGCCTACATCAGGATTGTTGAGCATATTCAAAGAAATAGTAAAAACTATCTGCCATTTATTGAGTACTCTCAGTGTGCCAAGTACCATGTCAGCCCTTCAAACACACCACTGAATTCTCAAAACATCCTTTTGATGAGTGGGGGAGGATGAAACTCAGGATGCTAAAGCAAATGCCCAGGGGCTCGCAGTGGGTGTGGTCAGAGTAAAGGATTTAAGTGTAGGTCTCTGACACTGATGCCCTTACTACTAACCCTTCTGCCCAGCTATATACCAAAGGTTCCTTTGGGATAATTAGCATATGATCCAAAGGTCCTCACAGTTCATGCTGACCCCCTTAGATCTCCACCCCAGTCTTTCAAGCTTGCTCCTTCTAGGCCACTTACCAGCCAGCTAAGCCATTCGCCACTGCCTTATGTCCACATATATCCTCCTCTTCAGCTACTTCTCTCCTACACAAAATAAATGACTACGAACCCTGGCCTAAACTGTGCCCATTAGGAAGACGACTCTCACCCTGAGTAGGTCTGCAGTGAAGTAGCCGTCCATTTTCCTCTTGTATCGACAGATCAAGCTTATCAACTTTCAATCACACTCAGGTTTTTCCTTCTCTATCATCTGGTCAAAGGGACTTCCATGGATTAAGGAAGAGGCATTGGTGCGACAGTAGTAGGAGAAATGGGGATCCATCTGTTTGGGCAGCTTCTGTGTGTCCACTGGGCCTGCTCAAATTCAATTTTGGATGTACCACTTCCATTTTAAAAGACTGCTGCTAACCCCACACTCAAGAGCTGGTAGCTTTGACAGATCTGATATTGCCCAGTTCATGATGGACAATTTGACTGACATAATCACTTGCCCTGTGGTCAGATGCTCAGATTCCATCAGGGCTCAGTAGCATTCCAGAAGATGCTTTCTAAATGTACATGGCTCTCTCCTGCAGGTGGGCATGGCCATGCTCCAGAACCGTGGAGGGCGGCACCAGAATTCTTGTTTTGGGACTTGCCAGAAGCCCTGCATGGTCTCACCTCCACAACAGATACCTTTGGTTTCATGAGATGTGTCAGGTGGTATGGCCCAAGTGACAGGGCTGCTTGTACCATGCATGGGCTGGACATTTCTTGATCTGAGCCAGACCTTCCACAATCTGAAGAGTTCTACCAAGTGTTATGCTTCTTTCTCCAAGTGGCAGAAAATACAAGGTGCAGTAAATTGTCCTTGACTTTGGAGGATGTCCTGACATTACCTAAACCATTGGATCACTTCACCACCCAAAGAAAGTCTATGCTTTAGATAATAGCATTATGCCAAAGTTATTTTCTTTGTTTTTATAAATGTTCTACACTGATATAAGATATTAACTTAAGGACAAGCTGGGTTAAAGGCATACAGAAAATTTAGTTCTCCCTTTGCATGTCTCCTGTAAGTCTAAAGTTATATCAAAACTTTTTAATTTTTATAATAGTAACTGTTATTTAAATATGTCATCGATGTAACAGTCTTCTGAATTTTTCTGGGGTTTATCCACTTTCTGGAATTTACGTGTCTCATCAAGACATACAAAATACTTGCATCTTTGCTCATCAGATTTGACTAGCATGATATTTTAATATGATAGATCAGTGTAGTAGTGTGTAGAATGGCCAGATGGTCCAGGTCTCTTTGGAACACATTAGGGCAGAAAACAGAAAATGAACATAGTCCTAGAGCAAGACTATAAAAGTAATATTGTCTGTCCCATTTGAATGTTATTTTCCCCTGAATGTTTTGTTTATTAGCTTTGTTGGGAGAGAGGGAGCAATACCAGGGGCTTTGTTCGTCTTTTCTTGCCACAGTAGGTCCTACTCTATGGGTCAATGACCAATATGAGGGCTCTGTCAACTCTTGAGTATGTCCATTCCAAGTGTACATTCAGAAATCAGGGAAATGATCACCAGGTTGGTAAATGGAACTGGTGGACCCACAGTGAGACAGTCCTGAGAGAAGACTTCATTTGTTATCTGACTCAAATATGCCCCTACTTTAACAGGGGGCCCATGATGGTGCTTTGGATCCCTGGATATCCCCACCAACTTAGACCCTAGATCCAACATCTCTCAAAAGTTCAGGGTATTCCTTATTCCCCAGTCAATGGTTATCTGGAGACTAACCATAAATCCCTGGAGCAGGACTGAAGAAATATAAATATACTTGCCATTGCTGTCCCAGGTCCTTCCTCATGGACACCCAATCTCTCCGTTAGTCCATGTGTTGTAAGTCTGGGAATATGATCAGTTCTTGAAATCACTTAACAGATCATGACTAGCCATTGAAGTGAGCTTGACCTCAGCCTTCCACTCATCCTTTCTTAATCTTTTCTGATTAGATATTAAGCAATACCCTTTCTTGCCACTCATCTACTTCTTGTTCCTAGAAACACTGTGTTCTCTTATTCATCTCCATAGTTCAGGTCAGTCTCCCTGGCTGTCACGGTGGTCTCTGCTATTCTAAATTTTTTAAATTGTTTTGTAATTTATTTTTGAGAGAGAGATAGAGACAGCATGAACAGGGGAGGGTCAGAGAGAGAGGGAGACACAGAATCTGAAGCAGGCTCCAGGCTCTGAGCTGTCAGCACAGAGCCCAATGCGGGGCTTGAACCCACGAACTGTGAGATCATGACCTGAGCCAAAGTCGGACGCTTAACCGACTGAGCCACCCAGGCGCCCCATGGTCTCTGCTATTCTAGAATCCTGTTATCTCCATGTACTAGGGGATCCTATTCTATCTAACAGCACCTTCCACCAGCAGCCCTAGTCTACAGAATTCAAACACCACTGAGGTTCTCAGTGATACGGGTGCTCCTTCTGGAGCATTTGCTATTTGACTTCAAGCATAAGCATTTGTCCTTAATAGTCATCCAGGTCCTCCTGAAGAACATAGTCAGCTGAAAGGTTTTCTGGTCTTATTTGGTCAGTGTACTTTAGCACACTTACTTCTCTAGGCTTTTTGATTCCTGTGTCCACATTCGGCCATGATAGTTCTGGTATCTCTACTTTATTTAATGTGGTTATTACTTTCCTCAGTTTCTAAGAATCAGGCCAGCACTATATTAGAACTGGTTCCAAGAGTTGTTAACACAGTATTAAAAACTGTCATGGGAATGTGCCTCTATTAGCAAATTTCCCTAAACCAGCATTATATTCTACCCCCTTAACCCAAAACACTTGTGATACACACACAGTGAGCTAGATCCTGCAGCTACTGTGGTCAATAATCTTTTCTCTCCTTTATAGCCCCAGAAGCTTCCCCATCAGATCAGGGTGAGATGTGACCCATTTTAAAGAAGGGTGGCTTCTGTGTTCCAAAAAGGCAGAGAGGCTCACTTCTGCAGGTATAGACAGTTCAGGGAATCTGAGGGTTCAAGGTTCTTCAGTGCATCTACTCAGATATCCCAAACCTAAGTCTCAAGGCCCTTCCCGCCCACCCCAGTTTTATTGAGATATAATCAATATATAATCTCTAAATGTAGGGTGTAAAACAGATGATCTGATAAACACGTACACTGTGAAATGATTACCACAATAAGGTTAGCTGACACATCTATCACCTGAAATAGTTACCCTTTGTATTTGTGTGTGTGTGTGTGTGTGTGTGTGTGTGTGTGTGTGGTACCTGGAACATGAATTATACCACAAAGTTTTTCAACCTTGAGACAAGGGGACCAGCCACTTATATTCCTATGTCAGTCAGTTGTTGACTGCTGGCTGCCATTAGGAACCAAAGCTCACAGCAGCAGAGGGATGGGTAACCCATCTGGGATGGGCACACAACAACATTCACTACAGACACAACACAAAAGCTAAGTAACTGTTAGCTTTTTAAAAGAATACGTATATGGGTGCCTGGGAGGCTCTGTCTGTTAAGCGTCTGACTTCAGCTTCAGCTCAGGTTATGATCTCATGGTTTGTGAGATTGAGCCCTGCATCAGGCTCTCTGCTCTCAGCACAGAGCCTGCTTTGGATCCTCCATCTCCTCCTTCTTTGGCCCCTCCCCCACTTGTGCACTCTCTCAAAAATAAATAAACATTTAAAAAAAGGGAGGGGGGGAAATGAAGGAAGTTGCCCTTAAAAAAAAAAAAAAAAGAATACATCTATGATCTCACCTGACTCAAATACTGGAGAATGCTGTATAAGAACCCATTGCAGTAGCTGCTTTTGGGAAGAAGAATTGAACACCATTGAACTAACACATCAATGTATTGCCTTTTGTACTGTCTGAATTTTAACCAGATGCACATATTACCATTTTAATTTGGAGGAGGAAAACATTAAAATTTCCTTTAATATGCCTATAACATTAGGACATGATGTTAAACCACTCTACTGCCCAGAAGGTCAGTTTTCCTCAAGTTTCAGAATCCTTCCCTAAGCCTACACCAGAGTATCACAGCTGATGAATTCCTCAACCCCATGAGCCATTGATTTAATGGTCACATTTAATAGGGCACTCTGCAGTGCTCAGGGAAACTCTAGGACAATCAGGAAATCCCAAGTCCTTGTTCTTATTGTACTTTTGTTATTTTGGGGATACTCTACGCCCATGTAATTGCTTCCTACTCTTCAAAATGGGATCATAATGAGGTAAAATATGTACTCAATAACAGAGCTCAGAAAGAGGCAAGCAAGCCACTGCCTCTCCCTCCTGAGGAATGACTCTCCTCAGTGCTGATGAGTGGCAGAAACACAGAGCCCAGTGCTACCAGAGGTCACAGGTACCTGACAGGAGGCCACAAGCTAACCATTTCTTATAACTCAGTTTCCCTGTCTGCAAAAATATCCCTGTGACTGCGGCTTAGCATACTCTTAGTTACCCAGCCATGTTCAGGAACTGAGAAGTATTTGGAAGTAAGGGCTTTGATTTCCTGAGAAGGCAAGGTGACTTAGGTGGTTCAGGAGTCTCTGCGCTGGAATGAGTGGCTTAGAAGACAGCAGTAAATTGATGTCAACACAAACCAGTGGCGGAATCTAATTCTGACCTTTTTTGCTCCTCTAGCTCTAACAGGTGTGTGGGTGACCCTCCCACACACACAGACACTTTTTGCTGGCATGTCCAGCTTGCGTCTCCCAGCTCCCTGGCCCTTGTGGCAGAGTTCAGCCAATGGGAGGCCCTGACAGGAGTCTGCAGGGTGGGCTGAGAAAGAGACCAAGGCATTTGTTCCCCAGGCTCCATCCCTGTGGGCTATGCGGTGACTGTAGCTTTATACTTCACTTAAGGTCATGACTCCTCTCCTACAGCTCAGCACTCACTGAGTTCTGGGACCCATTGCCTCCCCATCCTTTCTGGATGTATGGCTTGCCCAACTTACCATATCTAGCCCTGGGGTACTTCATCACCCTCTATTAATCTCCCTTAATTTAGGCTCCACCTTTATGATAATCCCTTTCCTTCTCTCCAAATGTCCCTTCTGAACATTCCATTTGTTTCTTGCCAATATACTACCTGATACACCAATGGACTAACTTTCACTTAGGCTAATAAGATTAAAATGCCAGAAATAAATTTAGAAGCCTGGTGATGAACCACTCATATGACAATATGAGACATATGACAATATGACATAAACATTTGTCCTACTGCTATCTGACATAAACCCTTGCATCAATAAAGAATGCTTGCAGCTATAGGTAACAGCAAATTTGATTTACAATGGCTTAAACCACATGGGTATTTTGCATTAATTAACTCAAAAGTATAGATGCAGGCAGTCTCAGAATTGGTTTTATAACTCAAGGATTACAGCAAGGACCCTAGTTCTTACCACCCTTCTGCTCTGCCTTCCTTAGCATGTTGGTTTTAAATTTTCATACTTGTTGCCCCATAGCCACACAATGGTTGCCACAACTCCAGGAATCACAAAGGCAGGAAACAGTAAATAGAGGAAAAGCCTCCTTATGAGGCTTCCTTTTTATTATTTTTTAAGTTTATTTATTTATTTTGAGAGAGAGAGAGAGAGAGAGAGCGTGCATGAACAGGGAAGAGGCAGAGAGAGTGAGAGAGAGAGGGAATCCCAAGCAGGTTCCGCACTGTCAGCACAGAGCCCAATGCAGGGCTTGACCTCACAAACTGTGAGATCATGACCTGAGCCAAAACCAAGAGTTGGATACTTAATCAACTAAGCCACCCAAGCACCCTGAGTCTTTCTCTTTTTATTCAGGAAGGAAAATCCTCTCCAGAAACTTCCCAACCCATGTCCCTGATAGTCCTATGGGCCGGAACTTAGTCACATGTCGACCTCTATCTGTAAGGAATGTGGGAAAGCAGGCATCTGACTTTCTAGAATCTATAGGGGGAGGTGACAAAAGAAAAGGGATTTAGGAATTGAAATTGAGCAACCAGCCAACACTGTTTATCACATCCTGTGATGCCAGTGACCCCTTCAGCCCAACTATTCCTCTCTGAGAAGTTACTTGTCTTCCAGTAAGAAATGTCTGTTACCTCTTCCCCATTATTTCTTTAAATGGTAATGAACTTTAAAAGCCCAATCCCAATTCCTTCAGCATCTATTTATTACCTCCGTTGAATGATCCCTGAGGTCTACATAGTCCATCTGGGTTGGCCATCCAGAAAATTGTACTAACTATATTTTCTTATTTCCTGTGTTCTTGCTACTCTGGTATATGGGGCTTGACTCCCAGATATGGCAAACAACTTGCCTGGGAGCCTGCCTTTCATATATGTAAACTAACCAATCCAGAGCTCACCCCTACCCTACCCCACTACCTCCTCCCCCCTACATCTCTTCTCTCTGGGTCTTATGCTCCAGGTTTAATTTCCCTGCCTTACTATCCCATGGTCAGGTACCAGACAAGTTGGGACATCTCCTATACCCCAGAGCCTGCTGAAATTACTCCAACTAACCAACCCTAAACCTGCTTACTCTGCCTGTCCCTTCCTATGGAAACCACAATAAAGGTTTTTGCCCACCTTTCCTTCCCACTGCTTCATCTCCTGACTGAACCTGGTAGCTCCCCACATGGCCACTGTAGTATTCAGGGTCTCCTCCTCCTCCTCTTGGAAACCATGCCTAACCAACAGCTTTGCAATGGCAGTCTTATGTGTTGATCTCACCCTACCTGAATAATAATAAAAGGTACATTAAAAAAATTTTTTTAATGTTTATTTACTTTTGAGAGAGACAGAGTGTGAGCAGGGGGGTTGCAGACAGACTGGGGAGACACAGAATCCAAAGCAGTCTCCGAGCATCAGCACAGAGCCAGATGCAGGGTCTGAACCCTCGAGCTGTGAGATCATGACCCGAGCCCAAGTCAGACACTCAACCGACAGAGCCACTTGGGCGCCCCCAAAACATACATTTTAAAGCAAAACCCTTCTTCATAATCTACTCCCCTTGTTGGTTTCCTATCTATTGCCCTCTCTATCCAGGGACCAGCTCTGTAGGATTATTTGTCCTGGACTACAATTGGTCATGTCTTACCATCCTCATATTCCGCATGGTCTTCCCACCAGACTTCTACGAGACAAACACATCTTTTCCTGCTAATATTGTCACTGCTGGGAAGTATAATTTAAGGTATGCCAAAGACCACATGCTTTTAGCATTGAGGAAGAAGGCCCAAATGGCATTATGGGAAAGGAATGTCATCTGCTACCAACTCAATTATTTAATTTTACTGTAATCCAAGAAATCATATATCGTTCTCATTTTACAGATGTAAAAGTGTGTATTAGTTTTCTACTGCTGCTGTAAAAATTGCCACAAATACAGTGGTTTAGAACAACACAGATTTATTCTCTCACAGATGTAGAGGTCAGAAGTCCAAAATCACTTTTACTTTGGGCTAATGTCAGGATGTTGGCAGGGCCGGTCCCTCCTTGCCGGGAGCCGCTCTGGCCTCTATGGATGGCAGTCACAGCAAGGAAATGGCAGTGTTTGCACAGCTACTGNTGACAGGACAGAGATGCCTGCCTGATGATCAGAAAGAATCACGGGGCTCTCTCACTCTCTCTCTCGCCCACACCGTCCATCCTTCAGGGACCCCTGGACCTGCTGGAGCCGGCTCAGCCTCCAGCACCTCCTGGAGGCTCTGAAGGGAGAATTCACTCCCTGCAGTTTTCAGCTTCAAGTGGCCCCTCTGCTTATTTGGTGTGTGGCCCTGTCCTTCAAACACATCACTGATCTCTGCTCTCCACATCTCATCACCTTCTCCTTTTTCACAGTCAAGTGCCTCCCTTTTTCTAAACTGAAGTGTAGTTGACACATAATGTTGCATTAGTCAGGTGTACAACATTGGACAAATCTGTATGTTATACTGTATCTCTCATTCCCCCCTCACCTCTGCCTCCCTCTCATAAGGACACTTGTGATTACATTTAAGGCTCACCCAAATAATCCCAGATAATCTTCCCATGTCAAAATTTGTAATTTCATTATAGCTGCAAAATCTCTTTTGTCATGTAAGGTAACATTCATAGGTTACAGAAATTAGGACTGCATGGTTTTGAGGGCAATTAGCCCGTCACACTGGATCTCACTGAGCCGAAATAATATTGTCAGCACAGCATTCCTGCATGCTGCAAAGGCTGTGTCCTTCTGGAAGGTCTAAGGGAGAATCGTCTCCTTGCCTTTTCCAATGCCTAAAGACCACTTGCACTCCTTGGCTTGTGCCTGCTTCCTCTCTCTTCAAAGATAGCAGTGGAGCCTCTTCAAATCTCTCACTGACTGCAATGCAGCTTCCTTCACTTCCCCTTCTTTGACCCTGACCCTCCTGCTTCCCTCCCTCTTTCCCTTGTTCAGAGGTTTTTGGCCCAAGTGTAGGAACTAGTCAGTTGTGTAGCCAGAGAGTCCCCGTGCCTGTGACAGAGTGTCGCTTCCTTTGTCCTATCTTCTGCGTATTTGGGGCGATAATGTTAGCCTCCTGGGGCTATGACTACATGGCACTTGCTTGTGATAAATGGTCATTTCCTTCCTTTTCTTCTTACTGACTAGCTTACTGACTGGCCAGAATTTCTGAGTATCCTGAAGCGCGTTGTGTGACACAGAACCTAAAAGTCACCATTTTTTTCATGAGGGAGAGAAAGGCATCTGAGAAAAAAAATGCCAAATGGAGCCAACAAGAGAGTAAACCACCTTCATCTCCAGGGATTCGCAGCCACAAATGCCCCCAGACTCCAACATGCAAACCAACGCCCAGGATCAGACACAGTGTGTTACTCGAGTCTCTAAGAAATGGAGCCTGATTCTTTCCGTTGCCTGGCGATGAGAGATAATTCCCACAGACAAATAAGAGGCAGCGAACATCTGGACACTGTCCACCTTACAAACAAACAAGGGCATACACGTTGCTGGCTGTACCAAGGTCACAAAGCCCTTTTGCTTGAGGTGTTGTGCGTGGTCCATGATGGTGAAACACAACAGTCAAGACGCCAAGCCTATTTCCAGGATTCTCTCAAAAGAAGAAAATGTACCCATCTTTCCATCAGTTATATCTCTATGTGTTTAGAAGACAGAAAAAGAAAGAAAAAGGCAGTATTCTCTATTCCTAGATAAATGAAAACCATCTTGCAAAAAGGGCCCAGATTTCCGTTTTCCCCTGAGATTCTTCATAAGGCGCTGTAAATGAGGGTTGCCCCACCCTTGCCGAAACTTGCTGTAGGCTTCAGATTCAGGTTGTAAACTTCACCTTGGATCCATTTCCTATGTCTTAATCTCTGTATCTACTATTTCCACCCATGGCCATAAATGTTCAATGATCATATTCAGCTTACTTTGGTCACCTCAGTCAACTTAGGGAAACAGGAATAAATAAATGTAAAGAATGACAAGAAAGAGAAGAGGGGACAGGAGAGGCTAAATCTTCAGTTTACCACCGTGAAGCACTGTCCAGTTCATAGACCTGCAGGCAAGCTACTTACAATGCACTTAAGATGTATTACAGTCATGGCTTCAAAGATGGTAAATAGGGGCGCCTGGGTGGCTCAGTTGGTTAAGCATCTGACTCTTGATTTCGGCTCAGGTTGTGATCTCATGGTTTGTGAGTTCAAGCCCCACATCAGGTTCTGTACTGACATTGTAGAGCCTGCTTAGGACTCTCTGTCTCCCTCTCTCTCCGCTCCTCCCTGCTTGTGCTCTCTCCATCTCTCCCTCTCTCTCTCTCAAAAAAAAAAAATAAATAAAAAATGGTAAATATAGTAGAGAGAAATGGAGATGATTGAGTTCTGCATCATTTGTCAACCTGATGATTTGAGGCAAATGAGTCTAACATCTATGAGCCTCAGTCTCCCCATCTGTTACATGACAGTAATAATTAGTTTCAGGGAGACGTTCCAAGGCGTTAGCACATGTAGGAGATGCTTAGTAGATAGAGGTTGCTTTCTTTCCCCTTCTTTTCCCTCTGTCTGACTTTATCTAATTTGGCTTATGAATCTGTTCCAGCTAAATGCCTCTAGGGAGAGGAAAATGTGAATGTCAATCAACCCAGAAAGAAAGTGCTAGTATACCACGACCCACGGTGAACCATTACTCCTCAAAAGCACTGAGAGTAGGCAGTTCTGGCCCGCAGCCAAGTTTTGGCACTGAATCATGTCCTGTTTTGCATTGTGCTCTAATTGTTTCAAGTCATTTCCCCTCTCTGGGAGTCAATTTCCTAGCCAGTGGAAGCCTGGGCGTGAATAAGATCCTCAGTAAGCCCTGTCTCGTTCTTCTCAGTTCCTTCTTCAACCCATATACCTCCAACTTGCAACACAAAAACCCAGAATGTAGTAATGGTGACAGAGAGCTAAGGAAAGCCCTTTCCTTAGAGCAAGTTCTCTCCAGCAGAAGGTGGAGGTGGTGCTTGAGCCCTCTGGCTGCTGCCCAGGGCACCAGCTATCCCGGGCCACCCTAATACAGAGTCATCACCTGCTACACTCAATGTCCTCCCCCTCCCAGGGCATCTGATGACAAAAGAGTTTTCTGAGTTCAGGTCGTTCAAGACCAGCGTTCAGAAAAGTCCTGTTAGAATTAGATGATTCTTTGGGGTGCCGGGGTGGCTCTGTCAGTGAAGCGTCCACCTCGTTTCGGCTCAGGGCATGATCTCACAGTTTCTTGGATTCAAGCTCCTCATTGGGCTCCACCCTGGCAGTGCAGAGGCTGTTGGGATTCTCTGCCTGCCCCCCCCCCCCCCNAAATAAATGTACTTTAAAAATAAATAAATAAAGTTTAAATAAATAAATAAAAAAGAATGAGGTGGTTCGCAGGCACTGGCACCTTCTGTTGCTTCCCACAAGGTAGCTGAGATGGTCAGGTTTGTGCTCACGCTCAAGAACAACGGTTCTAAACTTTAGCTACACATTAGAATCACCTGGGGAGCTTTTAAAACAGCAGAGATAATTGTATTGGTTCAGGATGAGGTCTGGGCACTGGTATTCTTTAAAAGCTCCCCAAGCAATTCTAAGTGCATTCAAGATTCAGAATCATTGATCTAGGTCAGAGACTGGAGTGTAATTATGGGGGCCCATGTCTGATTTTCTGAATACATCTGCAATAGCATAGTGATAAGCTCCAAAAGGGAGAGTTGAATGAGGGAATGATTTTGTGTCTGAATTCCCAGTACTTAGCATGGTGCCTGCCACATAGTAGATGCTTAGTAAATGTTTGTTGGACAAATAAATGGGTAAGAGAACAAAGACGTTTTGAGATTGTATAATGAAAAGAATACTGGACTACAGGCCAGAAAACCATGTTCCCTGCTGTGATATTGCGATTTGTAATAAGAAATGTCTATTATTGGGGTGCCTGGGTGGCCCAGTTGTTTAAGCGTCCCACTCTTGGTTTCAGCTCAGGTCATGATCTCATGGTTCCTGAGTTCAAGCCCCACGTCGTGCGTGCTCCGTGCTGGAAGTGCAGACCCTGACTGGGAATTCTCTCTCTCTCCTTTTTCTGCCCCTCCCTGCTTGCTCTCTCTCTCTCTGTCTGTCTCTCTCAAAATAAATAAATAAACTTTAAAAATAAAAAAGAAAAGTCTATTCAGTCTTCCTCTTCGTTGCTGGCAGAGTTCCTAAAACCTTTGGAATTTCCTAAGTGATGATCACAATCTTTTGTTAATGTTAGTGAGGTGATTTTTAGAAAGCTCCTAGGTCACCTTTGGCTGGGGGCTGGTTGCCAGGGCAACAAACCACCAGATCTGAGGGTTGGAACTTTCAGTCTTAGCCATTCCTCCTGCCCTATCTCTGGGGAGGAGAGAGGAGCTGGAGATTGGTGAGTTCTTTCATCACTGGCCAATGATTTCATTGAGTAATTCTGTGTGATGAAACCTCCATAAAACCCCAAAAGGATGGGTTTGGAGAGCTCCAGGTTGGTAAACACGTGGAGATACGGGGATCCTGTGAGACCATGGAAGCTCTGAGTCCCTTCCCACACACCTCGCCCCATGCCTCTCTTCCATCTTGCTGTTGCCGAGTTCCAGCTTGCAGCAGTTTGCCTCTTGCCCCTAGTCTGATCCTGGCATCACTAGCCTTCCTGGGGATCTTCAAACCATGCTGGCCAACCCACATCCCCGCCCTGACACCAAGCCTTGGACAGTAGGTCCTGCCTGGACCCTTTGGGGGATGCACTCACTCCCAACTCCCTGATTCCCAGCACAGTATTGGCCTAAAATGGGTGCTGAGGGGTAGATGAACGAATGTGCCTGCATTTCTGTCTCTGAGCACAGCTTTAACATACGCCTCTGTCTTGTTCCACCAGCTCTCTGGCCACCCATCTGATGGCTGTGGACTTGGTCTCTTGAAAGGCGTGTGAATGGGCTGGCTTCCTCAGCTTGAATGTATCCTGATGCCACCTGGGAGAAGCATCCACTCTACCACCCACAGCTCTTTGGGCCCCCCACGAGCTCAGCCAGGCCTTGGCCCTTCATGTAGGGGTATTTGGAATTCAGACAGAACACATGGTGTTTGCCCAGAATCTTGCAGTTTTTATTTATGTTTTTAAATAACTTGTTTTTCTTATTATTACAAAATAACACATGTTCATTTGAAAAATGTCGGAAAAACCAGGCAAGCAAAAATCAAAAAAGTACAGATCTTTCATAAATCTCTCAGTCTCAGAGAATCACAGTTTAATGTTCCCAGTTGTATATGCACACGCACACACATGTGCACATACAGGCACACATATTTAGAAAATGGGTCATCCTGTACTTACTGATTTGTAACCTGCTTTTTTCACTTAACAATGTCTCATTGCTTTAAATTGTCATCTTGCACTATTATTTATCCCCACCGCCAAGTAGTCTGCTTCTGTTGTCATTAGTTGCTCACAGTTTTTTACAAAATGAGCAACATAAGTCAGAACAACCCAAATCAATGGGCAACAGGGAGGACTTATCCAGCTGACTGATGCACCGGTAATCTGTGCTTTGATCAGAGGTGTCTGCTCAGAGAGAAACCTTGCATCCTATAAAATGTTTGTTTCATCAAGAGCTCCAGGGCTCAGGCTTTAATAGAAACAAAGAGTTTACTGAGCAGCCATAACCTTAAAATTGCTAGTTTCTATGAAACTGGAAAATTCCATCACCACAGCCAATGTCAACAGCACAGGCAAGAAAGGAATGTAGGAATTCAAAGGAAGGGAAGAATTTGATTAAGAGCGACTATGGGTAACTGGCAACAACTCTCTGAAAATGACCAGAAGGCGCCGGCTTCCAGCATAGGCATCCAGAAATTAGATTATAGGCGATGGCCCTCCCTGAAGCCGGCAAGGTGGCCGGCATATCACACGTGTTTGTGCAAAAAATGAAGCTAGGCTAGATTTCAAGTTCTGGCAGGCGTGCAACTAGTTAACAGTATCCCAGGAAGACCCGCCCCTCCCCCCCTCTTCCTGCCTTCCGTCTTGGGGCCACACCCCTGCCAATCTTACAATGCTCCTCTGCCACATGCCTCCATGTGCATCCTCGGGTTCATTCTGGGATTTCCACAAACCTGTGGAGACCTGATGGAGACCATGATGGCTGGCAGAGGGAGGGCACAGGCTTGCAGGGGAAAATGCT
This sequence comes from Crocuta crocuta, assembly GCF_008692635.1. Lineage (NCBI taxonomy): Eukaryota > Metazoa > Chordata > Mammalia > Carnivora > Hyaenidae > Crocuta > Crocuta crocuta. Next base: position 838,611 of record NW_027531902.1, read on the forward strand.
AGGATTCAGACTGAAAGAGAAGTGAGGAGGTGTAACTTGCATCACATTTCAAACAAGAAGAGCCTAAACTGCATTATCTTCCTGGTTTGTCCTTCTCACCGAGAGTATTGCAAAAGCCTCCAAACCCAACACCCTTCTTTTCTGATGCCCTTGAGCACGGCCCACTCACCAATGTGCTGTACAGCGTCATTTTTGTAGTCTAACTCTATAATCTCTTGTGTTAAATGTCCTTTTTTCCTTACAGTTACAAAACATTTTTTCTTAACGATGAGGACTCTCAAGATTTACTCTATTCCCTTTCAAATATGCAATTCAGTATTATTAACCACGCCGTACATGACAAGTTCTCTACTAATATTTATGAAAAGCCAGTAATACTTGCACACTGTTTAGAAATCCAACAGAACCAAAAGGCCCATAATGGAAAACATTAGTCACTTGTTCTAACTCCCTAGCAACTCCCCACCACCCCGCCCCAGTTGTGGCTATTCTGTTAGAATTGTGTTTCCCTTCTTTATTTTTCTAATATTTTTGTAATGTAGTTATATCGATAGGTAGCATTTTTAAATTTACTGTGTTCCAAGAACTGTGGATTATTTAATATAAATTAATTTAATACGAAACCTTACCAAGTTAGTACTATTATTATCCCCATTTCACAGATGAGGAAACAGAATCAGAGAGGTTCAGTGACTTGCTCCAAATGGCACAGCTAGCATATGGCGGACCTAATGTCACTTTATATTGCTTTTATAATTTTCAGGCCGGACTCTATGCGTGTTCCCCTTATATAATCAACTCTAAGTTAAGCATTATTAAGACAGAAAGGATCTCACTAAATACATTCATTCCACCAGCTAGCTCCAGTGTTCCTAAGATGAGATAACCCGTGGAAGAAAAATTCAGGAAACTTAGGAAAGCTTAGCTTTAAAAGAAACTATAGCTCAGTCCCTAGGCCTGCATTGCCTGCAGAGGGGGCCCCCTTGACTTGGAGCCTGTGGTGTGGAAAGGTGGTTTCTTTTCTCTCTCTCTTTCTTCTCCTTCTCGTCCTCCTTCTTTCTCTCTCTCTCTCTCTCTTTTTTTTTTTTTTGGCCAACTTTCTTTCTTTCTCTCTCTCTTTTCTTTCTCTTTCCTCTCGCTCCTTTCTTTCCTTCCTTCCTTCCTTCCTTCCTTCCTTCCTTCCTTTCATGCTCCAGAGACAGCAGAATTATTAACACCACCTCTGATTTGGGGGAACAAAAGAGAAGCTGCAGAGTGGACCTCTTCCCTTTCTGATGAAGTCCATGTAGACTTCTGTGGTTGCCACTATCTCTGAGGTTTTTAGAACACCTAACCCTGGAGATGACTTCCTGGTGTCATTTTAATTCCACAAATCACCTCTGCACTCCAGGGCCACTCCTGCAGACAAGACAAGGAGACTGAAACAGAATAAAATTACCTCCATGGAGTCCTAGAAAGAGAAATCCCTTGTATTGAGAATGAGTTCTTTACAGAGTAGCTCTGAACGTGCAAGCACAAATGTTGCTCCTCAGAGTTACGGGTACACAGGAAGTGTAGCCTGCACCCCAGCACACAGAGATTCAGGAAGGAGAGAGCACAGTTGGGGGCTGCTGAAATTTGCCATGACTTCAGTTGGATTTAGAGAAGTGGAAAGTTCTAGTCTGTGTCAGAACACCCTCACAGGGACAGAAAGATAAAACTGGAACTTTGCGTTCTGACGTGATACAATTACTTCACAGATATTGTCTGGTACTCTGCTCTTGAGACCTAAGAGCTGGTGTCAGACTGAAGGGAGTAAATAGCACAAGGCAGGTTGGAGCCCTTGGAGGTTTCAGGTGTACAAAACAAAAGCATTGGACATGGCTTCTAAAAATCAAATCGGAGAGGAGGATAAGTGAAAGCAAGCTATGGAATTTCTCCATCATTTCTAATCATCTCCACTGATGAGGTAAATAACCACACCGTTCTTTTCCTGGTTCATCAGACTTTGAAGAGTACAAAGACCAAAACCAAAATATCCTATCAGAGAGAATCTGGACACGAGCAGGGCCCTGAACATGAAAGCAATCCTACAAGGGATGAAGATGGAGGACTCAGATAGCACAGACAGGAGTGCTCACCTCATCAGACAGACAGCTCTGGATCTAGATAATGAAAACAGGGTACTTATTGCCTGGGCTCAGCCGTGGAGATAAAAGCTGGTGGGGACATGGGGAAATTGCAAGCAAGATCTCGCAGCTCAATGAGGATCTCTGCTGGAAAGAAGTCAGGAGCTAAGTAAAGTAATAACCTTGTGACTCACATATCAGGGCCCGAGACAACAATGGCCTGTATGGTTGGGTCTGCAGGACAAGAGAAAAACTGGCACCAGCAGACCAGGGATTGGCCCAACGGCAGGAAACAAAGGAGAGCAATAAAACCAAATGTTTCAAGGTAGGAAGAGATCACTGGGGTGATGAATGGCGGAAAGAGATTTGTGAGAGCAACATTTTATTACTTTTGGATGCTGACAGCCAATGTATCATATCCAAGTTTCCTGATGGTAGAGTATCAACAAAGGCAGGGCCATAATAAAGGACAAGGCAATCAAATTAAAAATAAAAAAAAGATTGAGTTTATATAGTTACTAGCATTGACAAAGGCAGATGGAGTGCAATGCGAATGAGTGGTGGAGACCAGGGGGACTGGAGAACAGGGAAAAGTAGGTGAACCAGGTTGGAAATCCACTTACCTGGAGCAGAATGACAAAAGACAAGGGGTTAGAATGGATAATTTGGGAAAGGAACAAGAACATTTTTTGAGACATTGGAAAATTGGAAGCATTCAGAGGTCTTGGTCCTTTTCCAGAAAAGAACACTATTGTTCTTTATTGTTATGTCTGTGAAGACATGTAGGGCTCCTAATGCCAAGGATGATGACCTAGAAGATCCAATGACAGCCCTGCCTAATACCACAGAGGACATCAGCTTCTGAGGTCCTGAGCCTTTACATTTTCTGTGCAAGGACACCAAGGAATTGCTTGATCAGCCTCAGGGGAGTGAAATTAAAGTTGGCCTTTCTAAATCTGTGGAATGGAAAATGAACATATGAGATTTCACACAGACCTGAACCCTGTACATATCTGACTAGATTCTGATACTCATCTCCTCTTCATCTAGGTCATTGCAGGGCCCCTGAGTAGATATTAGACATGACTTTCCCACTCAGGCCCTGGATCCCACGTCTAATCCTGCCTTCAGATTCCACTCTCAGTGACCCATGGGTGTCTTACCCCAGGGTCAGCACTTTGACATCTACATCACCAGTGACCATGAGGCACAGGACCTTGCTGCTTATACTCTGAGCCACAAGAAAAATGACTTAAGGTTAGGAAAAGGATACATTTACAAACAGATACTTCTCCCCGTGTCCCACAGAAAATCAAGGACTTCTTCCTCTTACCGTCAGCATTATCATCAGTAGCAACGGCCAGATATTACCACTTGTGGCTCACCTGGGCTAAGAGCTTTATATTTAATGCAGTATGTGATCTTTATCTCAAGTCTATGAAGAAACCACCATTATATGAAGAAAACACTGCTGTCAACCCCATTGTTCAGGTGAGGAAACTGAGGTTTAGTTTCCCCAAATACGCATCTTGGTGATCCTATCAGGAGCCTGCACCATATTCATTAGCTTCACTCCTGCTCATAATCTTCTACTCCTCCATAAAATCTTATTTTTCCTGGCAAGAAACTGTCATGAATTACCCTACAGGTTTAGGCTAGGTATCTAACAGGTACTCAATAAATGTTCAATTTCATTGAAACCAATGAGCCCCCAACTCACTGGTGCTCATGATTGCATTATGAACCCATTGGCCCCAAAGACCTTGCTTTTGAGGGTTTTATCTTGATTACTTCACCCATTAGCTCATGCTTTTCAGTTGGCCGGCCAACCTGATTTTGTGTGAAATAACACTTTTCAAGCCTTAAGCTCTGGCGCACTGAAAACCAGTGAGGGGAGAAGTACAGGGTAAATTCTCATTACCAGCAGTTCAGAATTTTATCCACAGCGGGAGGGGGAATGGTAAGGCACAGATGCTGGGAGGAGGCCAGCTTGACTCGGTGTCTTGGCACCCTTAGCGACGGCCATGGAAAAGCTGAATCCAGAATGAACATCTGCCCAGGCTAGTCAGAAAGGAAACAGCTTTTGGTTAGCTAATTAATAGCTTCATCTGCATCGGATGATTCCATTTTCGTGCAGGAGCTTGAACACAAGGGCCTGGGAGCCTGGATTCAGTCTTTCTACATTTCCTAGGTAGTGCTCGTAGGTCGTGGTGCTTCCCAGCCCATGTCCCGTCCTATCTGGCTGGGTTCTTTAGAAGAAGAGGACTTCATATCTGTCTGGGCTGACTCCGGCTGACTTACTCTTCCCTAAGGGCACAGACATCAGAATTGGAGGCCTTTATAGGCCACAGTTTTGGGGAGTGGGGTCCAGTTGTGCCTCTCACTGTAGCTAGATGACTTCACTCCTGAGCAACCAGGCACATGTCACATGACATACAGATATAATGCAGGTGCTCACTGCTCTTCAGGGCTTACTACCTAGTGGGATGTTTGTGCATATGTATCTGTGTGGGTGTATATGTGTGTGTGTGGTTGGGGGTAGGACACAGTGGATTAATGTACATGAAACAATGTATGATCAAGGACTAAATGGTTCTACTGTCATTCAAAAATAGGATAATTCAGTTTGAACTGAAAAGTCCTTGAAAGATGAAACAGAGTCAGAGAAGCCAAGAGGAACTTCTAGAGGCACAGCACGTACAAAGAGAGAGAGGCAGCAGTGAGAGTCAGGAGTGTGAGGAAGGTTAAAGTCTACCTATAGTGTGGGCTGCAATGCAGCCCAGGGTTAATGTCCGGGAATCTGGTTTCCTCCCTCCCAGCATCTTTCCAGAGCCCCTGAGGTCTGACTGAGTAGCACTCCCCAGGTACTCTGCACATAGTTCTCTCGAGCTACTTCTGACACTTCATTGTTTTTACCTTTTTGTACCTGTGTTCCTCATTTCTAGATTGTAATCTCTTTAAAGCTGAAGACTAAGGCTTCTCTATCTTTGCCTGGCACATAAACCATGCTCAATAAATTTGTGTTGAATAAAAGAATGAATGAAGACATCACAGGAGGTGAGCTTGAGTAGGTGGGCTGGTTCTAGAATGAAATATGCTGCAGTTGTCCAATGCTGTAACTAATTCTGCTTCTGGATAACGAGGTATGGCAACTTGGGCTTACATTAATTTATTCACACATTTATTTATTCAACAAATATTTATTGAAAGGCTTCTATGTTCCAGGTATGGTATAGAAGCTTAGGATACAACAGTGATCAAAACAGTCAAAATCCAGCCCAGGTAGAGCTTATATTCTAGTCAGGGAGGCAGACAATTGGGTTTGGCTATTTAGTTTGTGCGGTCTGGTAGAAATGTGAGGACTCTCTCTCAAACAGTAGAGGAAAAAGTGCCATTAGAGGTACTAAACTATGAAGTTTTTTTTCTTTGATTTCTCTGTCTCAACTTGTCATGGCATTTTTAATTTGCCACTTAATATCATTCTAAGAAATATGATCACAAAAATGATCAGCATAAATTTTCCCATTCATGTTTACCTTGTGCAAGGCCAATCTTTTTATAAATTATTTTTTTATGTTTATTTTTATTTTTGAGAGAGAGAGAGACAGAGACGGAGTGCAAGTAGGGGCAGAAAGAGAGGAGACACAGGACCCAAGCAGGCTCTAGGCTCTGAGCTGTCAGCCCAGAGCCCAATTCAGGACTCGAACTCACGAACTGCAAGATCATGACCTGAGCCAAAGTCAGACACTCAACTGACTGAGCCACCCAGGGGCCCAATGCCCAGGTGAGTCTAATGTGCAGACAAATTTCAGGTGCCAGTCTTAAATCCAAGAGCATTTAACTCGTACATATAATTATGAAATTACAGAATGTGTATTTCATAGCTCACTCTTGCATATCTACTTGGTTCTTCCAGAACAGGGGATATGCTGCATAAAACAAATTCAATTGTTTTTATTTCATTTCTTGACATATGGCATTTTGCCAACATGCTCTACCTTCAGCTTACCAATGAGTAAGGAAGGGCTATAAGGAGAAAGAACTCCTATGGGTTGCCCTATGGGAGTGTTGTGGGGGGAGGGCTGACAGTCCCCAGAGGCCACACCAGAACTCACTTTGGATGCAGAAATAGGCAATGATGTTCTAACAAACACAGAAGACCAAGGAACCCTATCATATCCTTTCCTCCTCATGTTATTTCCCTGTACTATATTAGGACTGGGTTGGAATGTGCCTTTCTAGAAGAGCTGTATATTTAAACAGATCCACAAAACCTTTGACCTTTTCCCCACTTTGTCTTTCCCATTACGCTTTCTCATAAAAGAGTATTCTGGAAAGCTCATGACAGACTTGCAGATGTTCATCAGGAAAGCTCAGAGCCAGAATATATGCTCACTCCCATGGCTCAGTGGTATAAACTGCAGGATTCTTGATTAAAAATAATGTTTGTTTGCCTTTGTGGCAACAACTTTGGGGTGCTGCTGCAGGATATGTGGTGATGCGTGTGGGTGGTGTGAGTGTGGTGTGTCTGGGAGGTTTAGACGGGGTGGTCGATACGTGTTTGTGCATGTGTGTGTGGTATTTGTGGCACATGTCTTCTATGTTGGCGCGATTTGCATGTAGGGCTTGCAGCATGTTTGTGTATGTGTGCAGTACAAGATGAATATTAGCTTAAGTTTTCTCAGCAAACTTTTCCTCCGGGCTGTACAGCACATATCTTTTGCTTTCCTCTGAAACACCAGTCTGTTCTCATGTTCTTCTAAGTAAAATAACATGCAGCTTTTTGACATTCACAAACAAAACCCGGTGGTTTTTTTCTGAGTCAAGTGCTCCCTGGGGCTTTGTTTTTTTACCCCTCCTCCTTCCTGTAAATCCATTTTATGCGTTGGAGTCAGAAGATGACATCTTGTTACATCATGTTAGACAGCACCATAATTTTTTCCAGCAGACCATTTCCAATCTGGCGAAGCAGACAGAACTGAACAAAGACAGACAGCCCAGCATAAATAAAGGATCAGTTCATGGCCCTGTGGGATGGACCCAGAGGAGCTATGTCCCCAGATCCGGGCCGAACTTGCCATTTCAAGTTTTAACTCTTTAGACTGGAATGGACAAATTATTCAGGCTTGCTGCTCTCCCAGTGACATCCTGCAGCCTCCTGCAGGAGTGGGGATGCCTGTGGGAGAGGGGCGCTCTCTGCAGGGGGAGGGAGCAAGTGGGAGATTGATGCTTTGCTTGAGGTCCTTCCTATACTATGCACAGGTCAGGCCTGTCCTTTGCTTTCCGGCTGCAGCTGCTATTTATAGTCTCCTCTCTGTTTGCCATTCTGCCTGTGACCTGTGGTCAGCTCAAGGCCTGTATTTAAAACGAGCTGTTCTGTGCTCAAGTTCAATTTCACCATTGTGGCTTTCCTTTAGCAGTCTGCCATCTGAAACTCAATGATGAGGGCTCCCCAGGTGTCCTTCCCACCCCCTGGTATGTCAGGCTGGGTGTCTGGGTTCCCTCAACTCGGCCATGCATCGACATCTGCAGGTTGTGCTGTGGTCAGAACTTGTTCTGGGTGGGGAATTTTGCTCTCTCAGATCTTAACGGGGGAGATCTGCCAGAATGTTCTCTGTAAGCATCTCATCATTGTCAGTCTTTGGCCCGAAACTACTGACTGGCTCGCAAGCTGTATGTCCTGCGTAGGTAACTAAGGCACAAAACCCCAGGATCTATAAAATCAGGAGGTTTTAAGAATATTGTACTTAGCACAGGATGGTCCAGGCTTGAGTCACAATTCCAAGCTTTGTGACCCTGGGTGAGTGGGTGAAACTCTTTGAGCTTCCACTTCCTCCAGGCAAAGAGAATGTTTGCCTCCTGGGGATGTCGTAAAATGTGATCCTGCATGTGAAGGTAGTCTGGAAATTTGCCTACTCTCATATTCTATTATTTCAACTTCTCACACTTCTCAAAAGAATGTGGCAAGAAATGAAGGTAAAGGAATTGAGATGCTCTGGAGATAATAGAGAAAAAGATTTCTAGGTATCACTCAAGTTAGCCAGCAAAGAGAAGTAAAAATGGATTTTTCTTTAATTAAAAAAAATACTCTGGATTGAAACTTAGGATGGTGTTAGTATATACTGTAAATTTAAGTCAATAAATATTAATTGAACATATACTATATGCCAGTCAATATAGTTGGCACCAGAGTTACCAAGAAAACAAATAATTAAAACAGCAATTTTTAGCATTAAATAGGGAAAATAAATAATACAGAAGAAAAGATAGAACAGCATTCAAGCTCACTATATAAATGTGATATGTGATAAATAAGAGAGTAAGAGGCGTTACCTACTAACTACTGTCAGTATCATGGATCATAATTTTGGAAAATTTTTTATTTAGATCGATACTTTATATCACATCATAAAGGAAACTCTGGTTGGGCTAAGCATTATATACAAATAGAGAATTCATAGGGCAAATCTACATAAAAAACATCAACATAGAGGCTTTCCCAAATCAATGGAGAAATAGGTTTCTCAATTTTGAAGCAATAAAAGAAATCATCAAGGCACAAATAAATATTTTAAAAGTTTTAAAATAATGAAAAATGGGAACTCTAATATAAAATGCCATGAGGAGCCTGGAGAAATATTTTTAGCAATCCTGGCAAAGAGTATATATTTTATAAGCATGTGATACTTTATAAGTAACTCATTAAAAATTTAAAACAAAACTTTAAGACTTCAGCAGGTGAAGGAGAAAACAAGATGAACAACGCATTTACAAGAGAGAAACTATAGATTGCCTATAAACTAAAGGAAAAAAGTTTATCTTAAAAGAAATGTCGATTAAAGCAACATTGAACCAATGATTCACATTGTTAAATCAGGAGAAGTTAAGATAAAATGTGATGTCCAAAGCCAGTGACACTGGGAGCTATGCTGGCAATTTCTACATTACGAACTGTTACGACCCATTTGGAAAGTAATAGGAAAACGCGTATCTAAACCTATAAAGATATTCATACCCTTGAAGCTAGACATTGCTCTTCTGGCAGTTTAACCTAAAGAAATTAATGCCAAAAAAGCTACACAATTGAGGTTGTTTTAGTTCTGTGTAATAATCAGAACTGATAATAAATTAAAGGCTCAAGTGAAAGGGCACAGAAAAGAACAATATGGTGATCATAAAACCTTAAGGATACTATGCAGGTGTTAAAATAATGATAACAAGAGATTGATGTATAGAAATGGTTGCAATCAAATGAGAAAAATGAGAATATGGGATTTAATATTTATCAATATAATGATTTAATTCATATAGAATAAGCTGTATTTTAACAAAAGAGAAGGAAAACATGCAGAAGCTCAAAAATATTTGTTTCAGTGTATTAAGATTGTGACTCTTTTTTTAAATTAAAAATTATGTTTTAAATTTTGCTGTATTAATTTTTTGATTTGGAAAAGAATATGAAAAAGGAGGGAAAACCCTCCCCATTTTGAATTTATTTATTTATTTATTTATTTATTTATTTAATTTATTTATTTACTTTTGAGACAGAGAGAGACAGAGCATGAGTGGGGGAGGGGCAGAGAGAGAGGGAGACACAGAATCTGAAACAGGCTCCAGGCTTTGAGGTGTCAGCACAGAACCTGATGCAGGGCTCGAACTCAGGAACTGCGAGATCATGACCTTGAGCAGAAGTTAGATGCTTAACCGACTGAGCCACCCGGGCACCCCAAACCCTCCCCATTTTGATTTGAACTTTGGGTCTATTCCCGTTGTAGCTCTTGCTCCTTCTCCTTTGACCTGCTGCTGGTGGACAGATCCCCCCACTGCCCACCCCCAGCTCTACTGCAGGACAAACTCCAAATACCTGGCTGCTCATTGGCTTTCTGATCTTGCTTTTTTGGTGGCTTTTTGTGTTGCCACTTCTCTGGCAGGAAACAAGGAAGGAAATGTTTTCTTTCAATCCCCATGGCTCCAAGTTTCCCAGACTGCCCCCTTCTATTCTAGAGCAGTATCCCTCTCGGCAGACAGCGCCCACCAACTCACATGCATCTACCCCTTGTAATGTGCTCAATGGTCTCCCTGTAATGAGAGCAAAGCTCAGGCTAGCTGATTACAAGTACAGTCTCTGCATATGAAGTTAGCTTGGAACAGGTTGGAAGAGAATAGCAGAGGGAATTAGGTGCTTTCCGTCATTCCTCTCCCTTTCTATTGTCTAGTTCCCTTCCTAAGGCTAAGCCCCCAGCCACTGTTCTTTTCTATAGACTGACTCTATGTTCACCTGCAATTCAATTTGGCAGTCTTTTAGGGCCATACACTATTCCTAGCCCATGGCTTACAAAGATGACTAAGACATGGAACCCTAACTCTGGTTTCAAGGAACTTGCTATCTAGTGTGAAAACACACACTAAATCAAACACAAAGAGGGTGTAGCCCAATCTAGAAATTCAGAGATGGCACTGGTGGGTTAGGTAGACAAGGAAGGATGAGGTGGGATCCAGTAGGGTGGGGTGGGATGAGGTGGAGAATGCTTGAGACAGAGGAGAGAGTATTAGCCAAGACTAGCTTGAAAGACAGCGAGCACAGTGGGCTGAAGAACTATTTCAGTTTCCTGGTGCTTTTTAAAAAGCAAGTTATTTCAGTGTCCAGCATCTGCTTCTTTTAAACATCAGGATGCCAGAGAAGCCATTCTTTCAAAAATCACACTTGGGAACCACTCAGTTCTTGGTCCACTTTTCTAGTCCTGTTTTCTTCTTACTACTTTTATCATTGCTCTTCTCTTCTCCCGAGGAGTGCTTGCTTTTGCTGCAGCTTCATCTCTAACCCCACATTTACATGTCCCACAGCTACCCTACCAGTCATGTGCTCTGTCTATCCCTGAGGCATGAATGTACCTTAACTATCTTTGGTTTATACTATCAGTCTAAAAGCCCACATGATTTCCACTTGTGAAAATATGCAAACTTGGATGTTGTTAACTTTTCCTGGAATGGATTCTGAGTTGTAAAGGGGGAAGTCAGGTTGATGCAATTGCTATATTTAAAAAGAAATCTTGACATTGATCAAGTATTTCACATCCTAGGAATGAACCAATGACCTTATTTCAAGTGATGATTTCAAGAAAGTAACAGTGTAAAATATGAATGAGAAATTGATTCCAATAAGAGTGTAAAACCATTCAACTGGGAAAGAACAGCCTTTTCAACAAATGGTGCTAGGACTAGATATCCGCATGCAACAGAATAAATTTGGACCAATATCTTACACTATACACAAAAATAAAATGAAGAATAAATCAAAGACCTAAACGTTAGAGCTAAAATTATAAAACTCTTAGAAGGAAATATAGGTACAAACTTTAGGACCTTGGATTAAGCAATGGTTTCTTAGATATGGCAACAAAAGAAAAAATAGGTAAATTGGACTTTATCAAAATGAAAAACTTTTAATCAAAGGCTACCATCAAGAAGGTGCAAGGGAAACCCACAGAGTAAGGGAAAATACTTGTAAGACATATATCTAAGAAGAACCTAATGTCCAGAGTATATAAAGAACACTTATAATTAAATAACAAAAATGGCTGATGGCTCAGTCAGTTAAGCCTCTGACTCTTGCTTTTGGCTCAGGTCATGATCTCATGGTTCATGAATTCGACCACTGCACTGGGCTCTGCCCTGACAATGTAGAGCCTGCTCGGGATTCTCAATCTCTCCTCTCACTGTCCCTCCCCCACTTCTGCTCATGTGTTCTCTCTCAAAATAAATAAATAAGCTTAAAAAAATAACAAAAAGGCAAACAAGCCAATTTAAAAATAAGCAAAGGACCTGAATAGACATTTTGCCAAGGAAGATCTACAAATCACCAATAAGCACATTAGAAGATGCTCAGTATCATTAGGTAGTAGAGATAATGCAATTCAAAATCACAATGAGATACCAATTCACACTCATGAGGATGGCTATAATAAAACAAAACAAAACAACAACAAAAAAAGCAAGTATTGGCAAGGATGTGAAGAAATCAGAGCTCTCATGTATTGCTGGTGGAAATGCAAAATGAGGCAGCTCCTTCGGAAAAGTTTGGCAGTGTCTCAAAATGTAAAATACAAGGTTATGCATATGACCTACCAATTCCACTTGTAAATGTATATACCCCAGAGAACTAAAAACATATGTCCATACAAAAACATGTAAACAAATATTCAGGGGAGCATTATTCAGAATAGCCCAAAACCACCCCAAATGTCCCTCCACTGATGAATGGATAAACTAAATGTGGTGTATCTTTATAATGAAATAGTACCAATGCATGCCATGATGTGGACGAACCTTGGAAATGTAATGTTATGAAAGAAGCCAGGTACAAAAGGCCACATATTGTCTGATCCCACTTACAGGAAATGTCTAAACTAGGCAGATCCCCAAAGACAGACAGTATGTTAGTGGTTTTTGAGGGCCCTGGGAGGGGACAGTAGGGAGTGACTTTTTAGTGAGTATGGGGTTTCTGTTTGGAGTGATAAAATGTTTGCAACTCGTGGTGATGGTCACATGACAGTGTGAATGTACTAAAAACCATTGACCTCGAGGCTTTTAAATGATTCAACTGATGAATTTTATCTAAAAAAAAAAAAAAGTGAAAAGAATAAGGAGGTTCCCTTACACATCACCGTACTGGATTTAAGCTAGTGTTGGGGACTCCAACGTGACTAACAATGATATGATTTGATCTGACAAGCACTTTTTATGCTGGGTTCTGGGAATAGGCAGGAACGGATATGAATAACACGTGGGCTCTGTCTTCAAGGTGCTCACCTTCTGTTAGAGGATACAGACACATACCTCACTACCTAGAACACAAACTAGGAGGCAATCCACATCACCACCTGGAGAGATGGTTCTGCTGGGGTAGAAGGGAAGCAGTGGTTTCTTCTGACTGAGAGGATACTGGAAAGCCATACAAAAGAGGAAACATTTGGACAGGGTTTTAAAGGATGAGTAGGAGTTTGTCAAGTGGAGGAGGTGGTGCATTCTAGTCAGAGGACCAGCTTGAGCAAAGGTCTGGAATTGTATAAAGCGTTCACAGATATACTGGAAGGTATGATTCGAGCGATGGTTTCTCCTTGTAGGCTTCTGCAACTGCTTTTTAAAAAAATTATTAAATATCATAACCATTTCCCCTTTGGTCCTTGGTTCTTGCCTCACAGAATGTGAGCCTTCAGTTTAAGAGTGAGAAACAGAAGCCTGGATCTTGAGCCGTGGTGGGGTTTGTCAGGATGCCCTGACTTCACCTGCTCTGCCCGCATCCTATCTCTGGCTTTCTGGGTGCCTGGAATGTATTTGGCATGTGGCTCCAGTCCTGCCCTCTGTTTCTCCAGTCTGGGAACCCCTTTTGGCTGCAACAATGAGCTCCATCCATCTGCTAGGCAGAAGGGCCCTCATTCCCTTTGCTAAAGCTTCTTGCTTAATGGGGCTTCTTCACCCCAGCCTGGCCCCCCTCCCCCCGCCCCTCTGGCACATGTGGAGGAGGAAACCAGGGAGGAGGAAATGGGAGGCCCACCACATTCTCCTGGGAAGTGCCATCCTGTCTGGTTCCTTTGGCAGCTGGAGCTGCTTGGCTTCTATTTGGGTTGTGGACCCACTGCCTCGAGAGGAGGTGGAAAAACAAGCGTTCAAAACAAGCGCCCCTCCAGGAGGAGCTTGGTGCTTAATGGATTATTCAGTGAGGAGCACCAGCAGGAAGCATTCTGGAAGAAAAGATGTTTTCACTCTGAAGCCCTGAGACCCCCATTCCCTCCCAGACGAAAAGCTAACAGAGCAGTCCTTTCAAGAGTGTTTGACTGATATTTGCTCCCTGATGCACTAAGCATAAGCCTGGTTTATTGTGTTTACAATTTTGTATCTCCAGAGCATAACGGATTCATTGCAAACATGAGTGCGCTGGACAGCGGAGGCGTCGCCGAACAGGCTTTTCCCTAAAGCCAGGAATAATCGCCTGCACAAGAGATACAGTTTGATGAACTCTTCAGTGTTCCCAAACCTCTATGCTTGGGGGAGATCAGGACAGGGAGACACCTGCTCTTCTCAGGCAGATCAGGATAGAACAGTGTCCTCTCCAGGAGTGGATGGAGATAGCAAATGACACCTGTGTGGCTGCCTGAGCCTGGGCCTCCTGCCCCCTGACCCCCAGGTGTGGAGTTGGGGACCAGACAGCATCGTAAATATGCTCCCCAAAAATCCAGGTAAAAAGAAACATGGCTTTGACACTGACTTCTCCTTGAACCAGTTGCTAATTTCTTTTTTTTTTTTTTAACCAACTTGTATTCCATTGTCTCTAGTTCTCGGAGGCAAGAGCGCTCTGACAGTGCAGACAAGGACCAGCTGTGTGGTGGGAGGGTCAGCCTGTGAGGAGAGAGGAGGGAAGCAGGCCTGAATGTCCTTACTTGGAGGGGTCGGGGGGTCAGTGACAGTGGCAAGGAACAGATTTTTCCAGCCGCTTTCAGGCTGAGATTTGCACTGCATAATCTGAATGCTTTTATCTGTTTCTGAAAATAGACAGGAATTTTTTCCACAGGCTGCTCCAATCTGGCTGTGGAGACGTGAGGGAGGATCACAGGGAGACAGTTGTATGTAGTCCAGTAAGTACGTTTTGTGACCCTTGCCCCCACACCCCTACCCCAGCTAGCCCTTCTCCATACTGGCCCTGTTGAGCCACATCATTTCAACACCGCTTGAAGTAGGGAGTCAAAAATGCTGGAAATACTTTCCATTCTGAATTTTGAATAGCTTTTGATATATTGAGCTATCATTTCTTACTTTTACTTAAATGCACATGACCAAAGAACCCCATGGTTAATATAAAAGGCCTTTGTGAGGTCATGAGTACCTGGGGAGAGGGAATGGTTGATTGAGTCTATCCAGGATGACATGCATGGGATTTGTAAACAGGACAGAGAGAAGAAAATGGTTTGATCAGATATCATGGTTTATGGTTATTACCAATTCCACAAATCATATTCTCCACCTTTGTCCTGGATTTAGACTACAAAGAACCACCACAAATTATCTACAAAGAGCTTCTGGAAGGTTAACTCTGGATTAAATCAGACTCTATCTCTCAGCAGCTGGTCCCTCTCATCTCAGATCAAAAGGATCCTGAACCTTCTAAGTGAACTGCTGTCAAGCAAACAGCAGGGAAATCTCTAATATTATTTACATAACATTTTCTCTTTTCCAATTATGTATTGGTTTCTTCTTGGTACAAGCCTATCTTATAAATATGGAAACCATGACACAGAAAAAGAGAACAATGTTTAGTTTCAGGTCACATAAAGAGTCAGAGGTGGAACTGGGAAGAAGATGAGAGCCTTTTAACTTCCAGTCAGTATCTAGATACCACCTCTACTTATTTCAACAATCCTTTACAATCACTATTCAGCCACCTACCAAGAACAAAACGTTATTTGTATTGAGCGTGCAGTAAAGCATGCAAGTTTCACTGGTTTTTCAACTTGGAGAGCTTCTTGGGTTCAGAGGTAACTGGTACATCTTTGAGGCTGGTGAGTTTGGGGAGCTTATTTCCAAGGTTCGACTAAAGTGAATCTTGTTGTGAATGGAAGCAAGAGAAGAGTGCCAGTTTATTCTCTGGAATGGTGCCACTGTCTTGTGTCTCTGGGACTCCTCTGTTGTCCGCACCACCAAAAGAATGCCATGATTAACTCAGGTTACCAGTGAGGAGGAAAGAGAAAGAAGAGAAATGTAACCATTGTTACCTAATGCAGGCTGAGGTCTCCTCTTGGCCACCCCTCCTGCTGAAGGCTATGCCTGGGACTTGCAGTGTGTGAGTCAATTTCTTAATAAAGCAGTACCTTTAGCTCCAGACCGTGCTGCGTGTCAAGCGGAACATTTCCTTCGTCGGCTCCCAGGAACCTCATGCTTGGTACTGCAGTATCACGGAGATTGCTGCAGTCATGGCAAGGCAATTGCTGTGTGTACAACCCTGTATGTCTCTCCAGTGGTCGGCTCCTGGTCATCAAGGAGAACAAAGAATGGGAAGAAGAAGAAGAAGGTCAAAGAGATGTGGGAGAGTGACTGGAAAACAGAAAGACGGAGAACATAACAGGGAGGTAGGTAATAGGTTTTGAAAGTAACAGGGCACGCCAAAGAGAAAAGGAGAAAATGGACGTATACCAGTGCCTCTGCCTACTGCACCACAGAGCTCCTGATGGACCTGGATAGGCAGCCTAACCCTCTCAAGAGCTTTCAAGCACCACCACACATAGGGCTTCAAAAGTAAGAAAAGCAGGAAGTTGGTTAGTTTCAAGTCCTTGGAAAAGAGGTAGGCTAGCAGCTGACTCATCTTGCTGGGCTCCAGGCACTCAGCAAACACACAGAAGCTATCAGATGTGGCTGTTGGACTACCAGTTGTAAAATACCTGGTGCTTTATCAACATTATTCTTTACTTTCCCCAGCAGAGTTCAAGGTGGGCAGCGCTGCAATTCTTTTATAGTAATTTTATGGAGTACGGTGAAGGGACAGACCTTTTAAAAAAAGATGTTCACAATGGAAAAAGGAACAAATGAACAGGAATTATTCTTCTTGATCCACTGAGAGGCAAAGCCCAGAAAGCACCTGGGCTTTGGCAGTAGAAGGTCGTAGGCTTGAATCCCGCCTTTGCCAGTCTGTGACCTTGAGAAATTGGTTTCACATTTTTGATCTTCTGTTTTATCATCTACACACTGAGAAAAATAACACCTCTTTTGCAGGATTCTTGTAAGGTTTGGTGGTAAGATGTGCACAGTGCCTGGCATTTGGTGGATGGTAACTGTTAGCCGCTGTTATATGTTAGCTTCCACCAACAGAGTGAGGACTGGCTTCTCTAAGGAGCATTTTCCTAGAAGCCCCACCTCCCCTCTTATGTATTTTTGTGGTACTTTGGGAAGGAACCATGATCATGTGGTGTAAGCCATTCCTTTCTTTGTCCAGAGAGGTGAATGGTTGATTTGGGGTCACAATGGATATAACTGGTGGCAGAGCTGGGACTTAGGCACCTGGAGTCCCAGGCCATACTGCTTCCTCCTCATCTGCCTGCCTATTTATACAGGTGATTCTGGTGGTCCCTGAACACAGACAAGTGCATTTTTTTCCCTGCTAGGTTACTGACCAGACAGTACTTCTTATGATAACTTTATAATAATAAGCACTTCTTCAGAGGAGAAGATGACACACGTGAAAATAAATGAACCTGTCTCCCCTTCCCACTCTGCCCAATTCTCCCCCCATCCTCTTACCACCCAGGCCATGGTGCAAAGCAGATAAAGCCTCCCCCATTTCTTGGGTGCTATCAGGGGGCAGAAAGGGAGACTCCTGTTTACAATGCACTAGTGGCTCCCTCAAGACTTCACATGAGCTCTTCTTGCTTTCCTGGGAGTGGTAGCAGTAGGGACTTAGCCCAGCGGGATGCCTTGTCTGGTAGCCTTGGCTTAAGGAAAACCATCCAATGGCCATGCAGGAAGTCATCTAAACCCTCTCTGCCAGTAAGAAAGTTCAAAACTGGCTTGAACCTCAGGGACAGCTGAGCTATTAATGGAAAGTGAATCAACCCTGAGGCTCACATAGTATACACTACATTTCCGTAAACTTCACAACACATCTAGAGAGCTTGGGGGAAAGAAGGAAGGGAGGTAGCCTCATCCCAAGCTGTTTATGTTAGTTCTCACCACGAGGGGTAGTTCATGCATCTTTTTCAGGGCTGAGAGACCTGCAGAGTTGGAGTTGGGAGAGCAGGGTACGTTAAGATAGGTGGAAAGAAGACTTGGGACTGAGGAGGGCTGCCTGGAGCTGCACCCTGTACCAATCTTGCTTCAGGGGTGAATTCAATGCAGCCCTGTCTGTCCCTTAGGGAAACTGTTGCTTAGGTGCTGACTGGTGCAGAATCTATTTCC
This sequence comes from Crocuta crocuta, assembly GCF_008692635.1. Lineage (NCBI taxonomy): Eukaryota > Metazoa > Chordata > Mammalia > Carnivora > Hyaenidae > Crocuta > Crocuta crocuta. Next base: position 856,658 of record NW_027531902.1, read on the forward strand.
CACGTGCCAGCGCAATATCCAGATGCTCTGTCCTTCTTCACCTGGGCTCGAGGCATTCACGTGGCCAGACGTTCGCAAGGCTATGATGGAAAAGCCAAGGCACCTGCAGCCCGCCAACCTACCACAGAGTCCAGGACATAGGCAGCTTTGCCCTCAACCTCGGAGAAGTTCCCGTGCATACGTGAATGGGCAGGTCAGGCCACCAAGGGGATGGGAACCGCCCTTGGTGAGCCCCGGGCACACCTGAGTCCCAGGCCCTTTCCTCTCCCTCACCCATCCCCCCAGACTGCCTCCACTCTGCTCACTTCTGCACACACAGGGCACCCTGCTCAGGGCCTATGGCTCAACTCTTCTTCTTATCCCTACATGCCCAAGCAGCCGTGTACACCACGCACACACCCACATAGCATGCACACACCCACGATGCACGCGCACGAATACATGCACAACGTGCACACCACGCACACACACACATGCCATGTACTGCATCACACTGCACACTACACATGCCCACCCACACACACAAACACACACACTCGCCACATACACCACACACACGCATGAATACACGCATAGTGTGCACACCGTGCACACCACGTGCTCGCACGCCTGCACAAAACCCACGCCTGACCGACCCAGTCACCCGACCTCAGGTCTTCCAGTGGCCGGGCCCTGCGGCTGAGTTGCCGTGTGCTCTAAAAATAGCTATGTCCGAAGTGATGAATGGGAAGGCATTTGCTCTCCTTTTCCTGCCTCAGCTTCGGGGCCTGAATCATGTTGGGAAATGACATTCTGTTAACACAAGCACTTTTGTTTCCTCCCTTGCTCTCTCATCATCCGGTGGGGCCCTGGCCAGGACTGGTTTTCAATGTTTAAATCCTCCCCGGGGGTCCATCAACACCCCCAAACACTGACATCAAGGAAAGCCTTCCTGCAGGCACAAACGGAGGGAAGCCTCCTGGACCAGGGGAAGGGTGGGCTGAGACACATCTGTCCCCACCCTAAATCCTCCAAGAGGAGTCGAACACCAGACTCCCCGCCAGCAAGGCCTCTGGGGGTGGGGGCAGCCTGGGCTAGGCATCTGGCTCAGGTGAGCACTCAGTGGCTGTGGAGAGTGAAGAGAAAGTGACCCCGACCAATGTCTTCACAGCTACCAGCCTCCATCACAGAATGGCTCAGTGTCACCTGTGGTCACACTTGCTGGGAGCGGACTTCTTAGTAATGCAGGGGAAGACTTTGGGGAAACTTTTGAAGCTTCCCAAATTAAAAGCAGTTAGAGTTTTCTTGATCCTAAGTTCTGAGTTCTGTGAGGGCAAGGGCTCTGCTCAGCGTATTTTTGCATCCCCATAAACTCTAACCTGGGTGTCTGGCTCAGAACAGGTGTTTGACAAGTTCTTTCGGGCTTGAAAGAAACAAATAGCACCTAGAGGGGCTTTGTGGGAGAACTACAGTCATTTACCTTTTAAGAATAAAGAGTGTGGCCTCTAATATCTGAAGACTCCAGGAAAGCCCACACACCAGGCCCTGAGAAAAATAATTTCCTCCAGCCTCGGTTCCATCCCAGCTCAGGGCTACTCGGGAGCCTGTGATTCTCCAGAGCAAAGTCTCTGACAGCTATTCCCCCTCAGACAGAAACCAGCTCCTCCCGAAAAGCCTCTCTTCTCGTCCCTACTTCTCATTTCTATTTTTCTGCTTGGATGTATACAGGGTCTCCTAATGGAACCTGTCTAGGAGGACTTTTTTGAACGTATCCTCTTAACCTTTAACCAGTTCTCAAGCAAAATGATAGAAGCTTTGGGCTGAAGCAGCAAACCTGTAATCAGAAGTCTAGGATATCCATGTTTCTTAGTTCTAAGAGTTTCATTGTTCATTGTTGGACTAGGGTAGAATGTAGGCAGCATTCAGACATGTGTTACCCATGGGCCCCCATGTGATCATCTCTCCCATCTGTAATTTGGAAATTACAGTGCAGAGACACTGGGGACAGGTGTTAGTGGACGTGCTTCCCTGTCCTTGCACTTTCACACACCACCCCCACCTCTGAATCACACCCATGCTTGTCCTGAATGAAGATGAGAAACTTGTGGACCCAAAGCCAAGGCCAGTAGAGGCTCCAGGGCTGGCAGTTAAAAACAGCTACAGGCTGGCTCACAATGACGAGCAGATGCTTGAAGCACACTTGTGAACTCGGGGGACCCAGATTTGCTACCTATGGCACAAGGCTCACGGAAGCAAGAGGCTGAGAGGGGAAGATCGCCAGAACAGAGAGACAGGCAGATGCTTTGAGAGACTCTGAGTCCACAAATGGTGGCACAGAGTTGCACATTTTCTGGGTACCAGAAATTGATGGAAGAGTGGAGGTTAATGTGGGCCTGAGAAGGAGGGGCTCTGGCCGGGGCTTACCACTAGCTCTTGGGGTGACCTTAGACATACTTATTGGTAGAATGAGGCTGGACTGGTCTCTAATTCTGTGATGCTGACACAGTCTTGTATTCACAGATGTGGGAGGAATCCATCAACAGAAAGAACAGCCTCTGTGGCTCACCAGGTTGGTGGTGGGATATTCCGTGAGGTTCCTAAATAGAAGACTTCCCTTTGCCTTTTCAATTTCTTAACTCTTTCTCCATAACCCTTTGCAATTGGTCAAAAGTGCTCTTTCCTAGAGGGCCTGAACACCATTTTGGTGGTTAGAGGCTCATTTAATTCTATCCAATACCTCCTTCTCAGACCTCCTCATTCTCTCTCCTTCTTTCTCAGTTCCCCTAGACTGGCTTTTTCCTCTGACTTCCCTGGCTGCTGAGAAAATGGGGAGCCTTTTCTCTGGGTTCTCTGGGCCTTCAGTAGAGGTCAGGTTGGACCTTGGACCCTGACACCTGAAAAGTGTTCTTCCCTGGTCTCTCATTCCCTGGTCTTTCTTCAGAAGTGTGTTCCTAGTTTGGTGCATCTGTCCCCGAGTCAGCTTTCTCTGAGGGTCTCTGTGCTCTTGCTTGCTCCCCAAACTGCTTGAAACCTTTCTTGAAGCAACTCATTCTCACACTGTCTTCTGTGCTTCTTGTGTAGACACATACCTCTTCGTATCTCTTTTTGGTCTTGGGTCTTTCCCAAGTCTTTCATTTTCTGTTCTTTACTTTAGCTCTTATGCTGATCACCAGAGATAATGTAAAAGGCATCACCAAGAGGAAAGAGATCACACAGACCTGACTCCCCCCACTCTCCCTGTTGTTTCTATTGAGAAAGGGTTACCGTGTAATCTCCAAGAGTCTGGGGAACCTTACTTCTTGCAGGTTAAGATGGTTAATTGCTCCAGGACTGTTTCCATAGTGGAGCCAAATCTCACCTTCAGGATGTTTACAGAGGTGATGGGAAATCCCCAGCACCGAAGAATGCAATGCATTTTCACATAGTGCATGTTCCCTTTTGCTAAATCATCTCTATTGGTAGGTGCCATTCCCTTGCTGAGGGTTAACTGCTCAGGAGGCTTTTGATCTGTATGTGAAAAAGCAACCTGAGTCCATCCAGCAGGCAGGCCAGTCTGCCACTCTCTCTTTCTTTTCTGTTTGTAGATGACATCCAAATAGCCCTGTTCAGGCAGGTGCCAGAGAGGCAACTATTCTAAAATTAAAAGGGAAGGATGTCTTTAAAAAAAAATTTTTTTTTTTAAAGTTAGGCCCTGTAACTTAACCTTTCCTTCAGTGAGGCAAGCTTCTAGGATAGCTGGTTTCATGCTGCAAAGATAAATGAAAGGCCAAGTGGGTATGAGAGCACCTCCCGGGGCTATGGCTGGTGACTGGACAGATCATTTATTCCAGGGCACAGCCTGGCTTCTTGCCGGGCCCTCCAGCGTATGCTGAGCTAGGGAGAAACCTGAGTGGGGTGGATGACCCCCCGCACAGGTCCTCTGCTTCCCAGCTAGGGCCTTCCAGCATCTGGTGGATGTGCACAATTAGTAATGCTTTTGAGGATAATGATTTGGTCTCATGGAAAAAGGAGTATTGGTCCAAGATAATGTCTGGTAAACTTTGACATTCCACCCTGAAGTGATCTTGCACTCATGTAGAATCACTAACCAGCTGTGCGATCATATTACAGAATCTTCCTCAAGGGCCAACTTGCTATTGACTCCATCCCCAAATTCCAGATTTTCTCAAACAAAGGGAGCCCTGATGTGGAAGGAGTTGCAATCAGCCAGATGGAAGAAAGGTGTAGATTGCCAAGATTGGAAACACCCTTTGAGATGTTTTGACCCAATCCCCCTCATTTTGTACATGAAAAAACTGAGATTCAAACAAGAGAAGAGATTTTCCTAAGGCCACCCAGTGGAGGAAATGAGACAAGAGAATAGATGTTCGGAACCACAGAACCCCCAGGCCAAGATACCCATTCATTTCTTAAAGTTGCACACCCCTCCTTAACCCCATTGCTTAAATTTTGTCTGAGGGTGAAAGTGTAGGCCTGAGAGGTAGTGATGGAAACTTTTCAGTGCAAAGACATGAAGCTGTATTTATTATATTATATATATATTTTTAAAGATTTTTTAAACATTTAATTATTTTCTGAGAGACAGAGTGTGAGTGGGGGAGGGGCAGAGAGGGAGTCACAGATTCCGAAGTGCCTCCAGTCTCCGAGCTGTCAGCACAGCCCCTGACATGGGGCTTGAACTCACAAACCACAAGATCATGACCTGAGCCGAAGTCAGACACCTAACTGACTGAGCCACACAGGTGCCCCTATTAATACTAGTTTAAAGTTTATTTATTTAGAAAGAGAGGGAGGGAGAGAGAGAGAATCCTAAGCAGACTCTGTCTGCTCTGTCAGCACAGAGTCCAACGCAGGGCTCAAACTCATGGAACCAGGAGATCATGACTTGAACCAAAATCAAGAGATGGACGTTTAACTGACTCAGCCACCCCAGCACCCCAACATGAAGTTGTATTTCTAGAGTTTGCCAACAGGAGAAATCTTGCCATTCTCTAGAGGGGAGGGGAAGGAGGTGGTAGCACAGTCCCATTTTTATTAAGCCTTAAATGCAAAGTTAAACAAGATGAAGCAAGTTGTCTAGGTCTGTGATCCTACTAAGAACCTGTATCAGTGAGGTCTTTTTAGTAGATCAAACAGAAAAGAGCATATAATGTTAGCTATTCAATGGCAAGTCTTACGCACCTACTTTGTATAGAACGTTGTGCTAGGTGCTATGAGGGAAAAAATGGGAAAAGTATAGCAGAGAGTTGCAGTTTCAAGAGCCATTGGAGTACCTGTCAATGACAGTATTTTTACAGGTACATGTACACACATATATGCATGCATGCATGCATGCACACATGTTGAGGAATGACTTTCATAATATTCAGTTCATTCTCTTTATTCTGAGATCATGTCCTGTCTTTTGGGGGATTTTGTAATTTAACTTTCTCAATTTTTAACAATATCCTCTCAGCAAAGTGTTGGCAACCAAATCAGGGTTCTCTCGAGTATTTTTGAAATGATACTGGTTGATGTAATCTCAAAGTCTTGGCAAATGCAGATGTGGTTAAAAGGGCATGGGCTCTAGGGGTAGACAGACACAGGATCAAATCAGGGTTCAACTATTTATTAACTATGCAACCTTGGGAAAGTTTCTTAACACTCAGAATTTATTTTTCTGCCCACAATACAGAAAATCCCAGAAGATTGGGGAAATACACACCTGTGGAAGTACTCATGAATGTTACTGCCCATCTCAGAAATATTTTGTGTGTATGCACATGTGTTTACCTACATCATACCAGGTGCTGTATGGGTAACAGGAAACCTTTGTTTTTGCTGTCAAGGAGTTAAAAATGTTGCTAGTAGGACAGTCTACCTCACCAGAAATCATGGAAGAGATGTAAAGTCCAGCATATCTTTCTCCTTCCCGTGAACAGTTTCTTTGGTTCTCTAACAGTGACAGAATTTTTAGCTATTGCTTTCCACAGTTCATATTATATTGTTTTTCCATGGCTGGTTTCAGTTTATACTAAGGCTCCCTCAAAACTCATAAAGTTCTCTTTAAAACCTTATAAAATTTCACCTGTGGATGTTTATTGCCCACAGGATGTGAGCTATGTCCGCTTGGTTTTGATAGATTTACCATTATTAAACTTGGGCCCCCATTTTCTACCAGTCTTATGAAGATGGCCGCCTCCTGATTTAGCACAATGTGTTCTTCCCTTTGTCCTCCAGTGAGTAAATATTTCAGCTTCCTGGGATTGAGCTCAGCTCATGTGTGATGATTCTTACTCCTAGACTCCTGAGGTCCAGGAGTTTGCTCCAACTCTGGGATGTGAGTATTCTTCATGAAGTTGCATTCCAAGCTCACACCAGCCCTCCCAGGCTCCTCCCAGATGTCATTGCCAGAAATCCATCGACAGGCGTTTGTTGACCTGCAGGGGGGTTGGAATTTCAGAGATGACAAGGATGTTAAAGATTTTCTTACTAAAGTCAGGGGCAACTCTCAAGTGTATAGAAACAATCCAAAATAACTTCTTCTATTGACTCTAGATTTATCTCCTTGGACATTTACCCATTGGCTATAGTCCTATATGATAGTCCTATAAATGTTTGCAGAAAGACATCATGTCTCTCCTTTAACCTTTTTTTTCCAGGCCAAATGTGACTACTTCATTGCATCTGACTTTAAGGACCTGGTTTCCAGACTCTTTGCTATCCTGGTTGGTTCCTTTTGGGCTTCCCATTTGGGTGTGTGTTAGAATCATACTGGAGTCAAGAAGTGACTTTAGGGGTAGATCTCAGTCTTCTTGGCTTAAGACCCTTCTTCCCAGGATGAATAGACCTGGCTGTCAGGAAGTGCTTCTGGAGTAGTTAGAGAGTGCTCACAGTTTGCAGTAAGTTCAGACCCTGGCCAGGTAAAGGCCAGTTCCGGGAGGTTCAAACAGTCAGGCAGAGCCCCAGACCAGAGAATCCAGAGCCCTCTGGGGGTCTAGGCCACAGAGTCAGAATTAGGGCCTGGGATAATGTGGGGGGAAGAAGGGACACCTACAACTGGAAGTAACTCAAGTTCTTAAGCCTCATGCTTAGGGGATTCTGGATCCTGGGTATGATTGCCATGTGGTAAGATCAGAGAAGAAGCTATAGGAACAGTCTGAATTAAAAGTTGTTATTTAAATCTAAGCTTCAGCAGAAGATAGGATGAAAGCTACTGACCTTGCCTGTTTTATCAGGATTCCTTTGCTTGGAAGGGCAGACACCCTCACTCATCCTGTTTTAAGCACAAAGGAAATTTACTGGTTCATATAACTCCAAGGTATTGGTCTCAGGGTGATTCCTGGTTCAGGAACTATTGGACCCAGGTGACTCTATCTATCTCTCAGCTCTAAGTTGATGTTCCTGTTAGGCAAATGTTTCCAAGTGGTAGCTTCTAGAAGCTCTCATTCATTTCCTCCTAGTTTCAATTTCAGCTAAAAATGAACTTATGTTTCCTAAGAATTCTAATAAAAAGTCCCAGAATTGGTCACGTGCACATTTCTGGAGCTCAGAGGTGGGTAGCTGACCATGTGAGGCAGAGAATGACAGAGGGGTGATTTCCCAGAAGGAAACGAGGGTGGATCTGGGGCAGCACAGATGTCCAACACTGCCCCACTCCAGATTAGCTCTGGGGATCTCGAGACACCAGGTTCAAGGTAGGGCAGTGAAAAGAATTGGCAGTGGCAATAAGTTGAGAGTGTCTGTCAGCTGAAAGACCTCTTCATTGTGAAAACTCAGCCCAGCACTTCAGTAAGAGGTACAAAGGGGCCACCTCCATATTCCAGGCCCTGTTTTTTTTTTTTTCTTAAATAGTTTATTTGTCAAGTTGGTTTCCATATAACACCCAGTGCTCATCCCAGCAAATGTCCTCCTCCATGCCCGTCACCCCCTTCCCCTCTCCTCCACCCCCATCAGCCCTCGGTTTGTTCTCAGCATTCAAGAGTTTTTCATGGTTTGCCTCCCTCCCTCTCCCCAACTATTTTTCCCCTTCTTCTTCCCCATGGTCCTCCGTTAAGTTCCTCCTAATCTTCCCATACGTGCAAACATAGGGTATCTTTCCTTCTCTGCCTGAGTTATTTTGCTCAGCATAACACACTCAAGTTCCATCCATGTTGCTACAAATGGCCAGATTTCATTCTTTCTCATTGCCATGTAGTGTTCTATTGTGTAGATAAACCACATTTTCTTGCCATTCGTCAGTTGATGGACATTTGGCTCTTTCCATGATTTGACTATTGTTGAAAGTGCTGCTATGAACATTGGGGTTCATGTTCCCCTGTGCATCAGCACTTCTGTATCCCTTGGGTAAATTCCTAGCAGCGCTACTGCTGGGTCATAGGGGAGTTCTATTGTTAATTTTTTGAGGAACCTCTACACTGGTTTCCAGAGGGGCTGCACCCGTTTACATTCCCACCAACAGTGTAGGAGGGTGCCCGTTTCTCCACATCCTCACCAGCATCTAGAGTCTCCTTATTTGTTCATTTTAGCCACTCTGACTGGCATGAGGTGGTATCTCAGTGTGGCTTTGATTTGTGTTTCCCTGATGATGAGGGATGCTGAGCATCGTTTGATGTGTCTATCGGCCATCTGGATATCCTCTTTGGAGAAGTGTCTGTTCATGTCTTCTGCCCATTTCTTCACTGGATTATTTGTTTTTCGGGTGTGGAGTTTGGTGAGTTCCTTATAGATTTTGGAAACTAGCCCTTTACCTGATATGTCATTTGCAACCATTTGCAACTATCTTTTCCCATTCTGTCATTTGTCTATTAGTTTTATTGATTGTTTCCTTTGCCATGCAGAAGCTTTTTATCTTGATTAGGTCCCAAGAGTTCATTTTTGCTCTTGATTTCCTTGCCTCTGGGGATGTGTCAAGTAAGAAATTGCTGCGGTTGAGGTCAAGGAGGTTGTTTCCTGCTTTCTCCTCTAGGGTTTTGATGGTTTCCTATCTCACATTCAGGTCCTCTACCTATTTTGAGTTTATTTTTGTGTATAGTGTGAGGAAATGATCTAGCTTCATTCTTCTGCATGTTGCTGTCCAGTTCTCCCAGCACCATCTGTTAAAGAGGCTGTGTTTTTTCCAATGGATACTCTTTCCTGCTTTGTCAAAGATTAGTTGGCCATACATTTGTGGGTCCATTTCTGAGTTCTCTATTCTATTCCATTGGTCTATGTGTCTGTTTTTGTGACAGGCCCTGTTTTTAACAAAGCCCAGGGCTGGGTTGCATGAGTTGTTCTGAAGCTTCAGCACTCCTATTGGATTCTCTGCATATGAATTGTCCTTAGGGTACTCCATGCCCATCCTTTCTCGGTTGTGGTGGTATATATTCAAGATTTTCCCTTTAGCTTTGTCCCTTTCCAAATCAGGGGACATTTTCCAGTGTAAAGGAAGAATGTTTTAAGCAATCTTGCTTCTCTTCATCTTTCTCTTCTGGAAATAACCAAACAAAACCTCATCATAATTTTAAAGTTCAAGGCTCTTCTGGGTTTGGTAAGCCAGGGTCTGACTTGGACGTCAATGCCCGCACCAAGCTCAGCTCATCCTGGATCTCTGCTGAGTTGTTTATATTTCCCTGATCTTAATCTCAACACTCTTGTAAAGGTATTTTTGGGAAAGGGGCACTCCTTAGAGTGGGGGCTCCTTGGAGAGGCAGAGTGACTTCATCCCTCACCCCCTCACTTTCTTCTTTTTTTGGATAACAAGAGTCTTGTCCTGTCTTGTCCTCCCTTTCAACTCTTCCACTCTTTGAGCTGGAAACTTTCCTGACAAAGTAATGTCGGAGGTGACAAATCATATATGGGTCACATTCCCTTGTCTGCTCCTCCTCTTGGCTACCCCTAAGCTGGAAAGTCTGGAAAACAACAAATGATTCAGTGAGCTGAATGGGTTCTTCATGTTTTCATTTGGTGCCAGGGAGCAGAGCAGTAGCTGATGTAAGAACTGGACAAAGTAGAAATTGAGCTTAAAAAATAAGTGATAAAAGAACCCAACTATAGCTAAGGATTCCCACACAAAGAACTTAGGAAAAGCACTCAATGGGGGACCATGCAAGGCTATGGGTCTTCTTTTGAGACTGGAAGACAGGGCTTTGCTGGAAGGATGTCCCCACTCAGTGCTTAAAGGATCTGCACCTGGAGCCACTGAAAAGGGAGTGATGGCATCAGGCAATCAGAGCAATTGGGATGGGGCTTAGCAAAATCTTAGTGTATGAACAAATCCACAGGTGGTGAGCAGGCAGCAATGGAGGAAAGGCCCTCATGGGACAGTGACTTGTACTCATACTGTTTCAGCACATTCAACAGGCTGGGCATACACTAATGGTGATGGCAGCCTATAGGTATGGTCTTTAGGAGCATGTAGCCCTCTGTCAATGTTGAAGAGTCACCTGGTTGCTGCTGATTCCACTTTTCTCCATGAATCCACCACAATCACCTTGTCACCCTTACCTCATACAACCCCAGTCCACTGGTTTCCAGGATCCTGCTTCATCCTGTTTCCACCCAAGGGACCTTCTCTGGTTTCCTGGGGTGGGGGCGGGGGCGGAAGGCACAGGGGCTACAGTGAAGCTGTCTGGTCATCCTCCATGCTTTAACAGTCACTGTTGAGCATAAACTCTATGTCCTGTTTCCTTCAGTGCTGCCTGCTTTGATGGCATGAGACTTTTCTTTCAACAAAATCCTCCTTGTATAAATAAAAAATTGTTTTCAAAATTTTAAAATTTGGAAGTGAAAAAAAATAAACATTGGCTTTTTTCCCTTTGCATTCCTGCTCGAATAATCCTAATTTTCTCCAAAATGACATAGATGTCTTGAGGAGAATTAAGACTGAGAAAGCATAGAAAAGCACAAAGATTGATGTTTCAATATGTAATTACATTTCATTTTCATTGGTTCTTTGTAGCCACAAAATTAGTAGCAGAAAACTGACCTCCAGAAATCATACTTTTTAAAAAAATAACAATTGTATTGAGATGTCTTTCACATACCGTATAATTCACTCACTTAAAGCATAGGAGTCAGTGGTTTTTTTGTTGTGTCTTTTTAAATCATCTTCACAGAGTTGTCACAAATAATATTTCAACAGAAGTAGTGCTTTGAGAGAGTAGATACTAGGATGGTGGGTTGCTTGTCTGTTTGTTTTTTAATTCTGCAGAAAGTCCAACTCAGGCATACTAATCTGACCCATGCACATTGTGTCTGTGGGCACCAGCCCCACACCTGCTCCATATTGGATTAGGGGAAAGGGAGCTTACATTCACTAATGAGCCCAGCCCTTGACATAGATTTTATCATGTAATCTTCATATAAGGATTCTCCCTCTTGGAGAGAATATTATCCCCATTTCTCAGATGAGGAAACCGAGATTCACATCACCCCACTAGTGAGTGGCAGAGTTGTAGATTTTAATGAAAGTCTACATGAATCCAAAGCTATTCTCTAGCCGAAGCCACTGAGGGTAAAAGATAGCATAAGAGCTGATCTTGAAAAGTATCTGAGCTTAGATTCTGAACTTCTGGAAACTCTTCATACAAAGCTGTGCCACAGACTGGTGTTCTCAAAATGTGGTTTTGAAATCACTGGTTTGTCTGGGATAGCCCTAAGTTGAAACTCCAGAGGTTTGGGGAAGACTTTGCCACAGGCCTCCCTCAAAAGGAATAGATGACATGGCCTAGTGCTGTGGGCTTGGATCATGAGACCCTGAGCAATGAATGCCTCCAGAACTATCCTGGTTCTGCCCTTAATTCTGAAGACTGAGTCCTCTTAAGGATTGACCAGAGAAGAGTCGGAACAGGTCTGCCTGCACATGAAACGTTAGCCCTCTGCTCTCAACCTCCCCTCCTTCCTTGGATTTCTAGAACCCTTGGGTATATTTTCTTATGCTTCCCTGCCTCCCTCTTTGGACTTGCTCTTGTTCCCTTCTGTTCTAATAAAGTTCTCATGGAAAACATCTAAAAGATTGGTAGTGCCTCATGTTCGTAGGTAGATGGGAAAAATCTCATTTACCATTGCTGGAAATTTAAACTGACGAGCCCCATTTGGAAGGTGATGGGCAGTATCTGCGAAACATTCAAATAGGCAAATTCACAGTGTCAGCACAGTTCATGAAATGACTACTATAGAAATACTTGCACAATTGTGTGAAGATATATGTGCAAAGTTATTTGTTAGAGTTTTGTTTGTAGTTGTGAATCCTTAGAAATAACCCAAACATGCATCGATAGGGGCCCTGGGTATGTAAACTGGCATAGCCATGTCAAAATAGTATGTAGCCATGAAAAGTAGTGCTTTACGTATTTTCATGGAGATGTGCAAACTGATGTATATTTAAGTGAGCAACATGCATGTTATAATGGTTCCTATTCATTAGCAACTTACTATGTGTTGGACACCTGTGCCTCCATTTGTTGTTTTATTTAATTCTCAAAACAGCCATAAGAATATTATTGTTGTTCCTATTTTCAGATAAGGATTTACAAAAAACTTTAAAAATCATGTTCCAATGCCATACAGCTAATAAGTAGCCAACTAGAGATGGAAACCCAGATCTCTCTCTCTCTCTCCTGAGTTTCCCAGTGTCATCACATTTTTGTAGAAAATATGAGGAAAACCTATGTATGCATTGATGTTAGCATGAGTGTTGAGTAGAGAAAGTTTTGCTTGGTGGACTTTATCTTTCTAGACTCCCCACGTGTTCTTTCCTTCTATCCCAGACAGAGTTAGTTAACCCTTCTGGGGGGTTTCCAGAGCTGCTTATGCATATCTTGAATCCCCTTTGCCAACCTCCACCTTAAACCCTGATTTCTATGTTTGTCACCACTATTATTATGCTCTGTCCTTGGAAGATGAATCTGGCTTATTAATTTTGTTTTGTTCTGAGTGAGCAAGTAAGAGAAAACACACATATAAGCAAGGGGTGGAGGGGCAGAAAGAGGGAGAGAATCCTAAACAGGCTCCCTGCTAAACATGGCGCTTGATCCCATGACTCTAGGACCTGAGCTGAATTCAAGAGTCTGACACTTAACCAGCTGACCCACCCAGGCTCCTAGGTTTATTCAGTTATTTATTCCCAATTCCTGGCATACAGTAGATAGATGGCCTCGGAACATTTGTTGAAACCATATGGGGGTCTCATACACACTGAGGTAAGGTCAGGGGATCAGGTTCAAGGTCAAGGTGTCAAGACATGATCACTGCTGCTATTTTGGGGAAAGGGCCTGCTGAGCAGACCAGGAGCTATATCTCAGTTGTGCTAGAGTCACCTGAGCAGAATGATGAGCCCCACAAGGAAGTCTTCCACAGGCCAGAGCAGATTTGTTGAGATGCTAGTGAACCCTAAAGCTGTAGGACTTCTCAAAGTCTGATACCTAATTTTGCAATCTTTGCCTTGGAGAGGGCTGGCTTTTCAAATAGCATAAACTTCGAACTCCATCAAATCTGGTTCCACCTCTTCCAGAATTTCTCCTTCCTTGTCTCATGTATACATTTCCCTCCCCTTTTCTTGAGGTGATCCATTTTTTCCCTAAGTATACCTTTTAAAGCCAGAATTCTTGGTTCTGAGTGTTTCCCTCGTCAGTGACCTTAACTGTCGTCTACTATACCTCAAAGCAACATTCCCCAGGAAGGCAGGTTGCATGTCTTGGGTCTCCAATGGTGTTCAAACATTTTGAGAAGCCCAGGGGAAGAAGCATATTTATCTGTCATCAAAGCTCAAAGGTCAACTGAAATGTCAACTGGCATTGCACCAAGTTGCAATTGTACCTCCTCATGTGGGGACACTGAGTGCTCATGCTTATTGGAGCCTTGACTGGCAAACACATTCATCCATGATTAATAAGAACATGGAGAAACAAAGTCATCTTAATGGGTCATTTTAAAAAAGTCATTTAATTGGTTGGAGACCAAATCTTTCAAAAGCAAGTGTTTAGGGAGAGACGCTTGGAAGCAAAAATACTGGGAATCACTCCTGTAAACCTTTAGTCTCCAGAATGATTAGATTTCTCAAAAACAAAGCAGATCCCAGAGCTGGGAGCAAGCAGTTCTGAGCACATCAGGTTAGAATAAGCAGAAAGCATGTGTCCTCACCACCGCAGGTCTGTCACTCCCAGTGTGCGGCTGCCAGAAGTCTCTCTCAGAGGGAGACTTTTTATTTTAAGGAACTGATGGTTGAATGGCTCCTGCAAAATCCCTTCACAGCCCTGGACTCTGTTAACATGGCCTGCCCCTCAGGGTGGTAGATAGGAGAAGCTGCTTTGCATGGCATCTGGTTTAAGAGTGGTTCATCTCCCCTTAGCCCATCTTAGCCCAAGTATCACTTGAAAACTAACAAGGCTTGTGCCAGAGAGGTGCCTACAAAAGCCAATCACATATTTTAGAAACTCTCAGGAAAGGAAACAGCTGCTTTCCCTACAAATGGGAGATTGCCCCTCCTCCCAGCTATCCTTGCCTGTCCTACAGCCCCAGTGTAACATTCCTTTATTTCCAGAACCCGAAAGCTCCAGCTTAGGATTGAGGCTCCATCTACCCAATTCAGGGGCTCCTTTGAGATGACTCTGCTCTTGAAGGATCCTGACTTTGCAAACCCCAAGCAATGCAGTGGAGCCATTGCTCAACTGATTCCTTAAATACCACCACCTGGGTGAATGTGGGCCAGCTGTCGAACAGCTGTGCCACTTCGGCACTGAACGCCAGAGGTGTAGTAGAGCTGTAATAAAACAAGATGAAGAGGAGCCTCTCGGGCAGGACACGCACCAGGAGAGCTGCAGCAGAGCCCGGCGGAGTGTCAGCTCAGCCCCTTGGCCTGGCTTCTCCTTGTCTTTCCAGTTTTATTATAAATACACTCATATAAAACTAAGTACCACTCTACTTTTGTACAACACTGTATAATTTAAGCATTTCCCATGTATCATCTCATTGGATCCCTTAGCACTTAAAATTGTTTAAAAATGAGCTAAATTTTAAATGCATTTATAATTTCTCCACCCAAACCATATATATTTTTTTGCAAACATGTCTCTCACTTTCCAATGCGTGCAGCATGTGCATGCACACACACATACAAACACACAAATCCCTTTCACCTTTTTTCTCGGTCTTTTCTAAAGCAGTCATTCCTCCTCTGGCCAGTTCTCTAGACACAATAATTACAGGTTTTTTGCAATTTTGCTTTTCTGTCTAAATCTCTAAGATTGTAATCCTTTGTTCCTTTTTCCTGCTTACCTTCAGTAAAAGGTTTGTTCTTTGTACCTTTAGCTTACTCCTCTACCTCCAGCTCCCACACTAGCTTAGCTACCTGTCTGCAAATTCTTTCATGACCAGAGGAGAACAATTAGAGGTACAAAAATTGGTGCTGCTGAATCAATTCCTCCCCAAATCACTCTCTGGTGGCTGACCTTCTGCCCCTAAATATTATATTGTCTTGAATCCAGCTCTTTCATGACTAGCAAGCAACTTTGGAAAAGTTACTTAGGCTCTCTGAGCTTCGGTCCCCTCGGTTTAAAATCAAGATACTAGTAGAACTGAGCTCATAGGCTTAAGTTAAGACCTAATGAAATAGTGATGCCTGTGTATCACAAGGTCCCATGACTGACATGGTGTGGATACCCACATCTTGCCTCCTAAGCTCTCCATCTGTTCTATTGTGAACTGGGAGTGCAGTATTGGCAGAAGAACACCTGGCTAGGGACTCACAAGACCTATATTCAGCTCTAGCCTTTGCCTCCTTGGACAGTCATTCTAGTCCCATTTTGCAGGTAATAAAATGGGGATAATAACAATCTTCTGGTCTCATCAATCAACATGTTTGTAAGGATCAAATGGAAGGTGTATAAAAGTGCCTTTAAGCTAAAAGTGACATACCAACACAATTATTAAGAAGACATGCTGAGCTCTCCTCCTTCTGGGAATCATTGCTCCATTAATGGGACCCTGATGATCTCCTTTAAGAGGAAATCTTGGTTCAGACACCACATTTTCTAAGATCAATTCTAGGTGGTCCTTTACATTATTTTTAGTTTTTTACTTCTTTTTGCCTTTTCTTCAAAGTGGGTGCCATGAGTTCTCCCTGGGCCCTTAGAGTAGAAGTCCTATTCTGGTACAGGAACTTTGATGGTAAAGAGCAGGGACTCTGCAGTCTAATGATCTGATTCTGGATCCTGGATCTGTATGACCATGGCCAAAGTGATTTTCTGTGACTCAATTTTCTTATCTTTATAATGGGTATAATAATACCAACTGTCATTACTATGGGAGAGATTTTATCAGGATATAGCAACTGAGAGCAATGGACAAAGGAATTCCTACCAGAAAGCAGATCCGGGGTCTGCTAGATTGGTCAACTAGGAATTTAATTTCCTGCCAGAGCTAGCAGGGTCCAATATAGTCTATGGTCTTTTGTGTTTTCTACTTTTTCTTTCTTTGAGTTGAGCTGGTGTTATTATCCTGTTTCTTTCTTACTTTTCTATAGAAGGTATTGGGGCAGATAAGCTGTCATTTCAATTTACAGGCTGGGATTATGAGAAGCACACAGGGACCTGGCAGGGAACTTTGTGCAGTAACCAGAGGTCCTGAGTTTGAACTGGATGAGTCTTTGGGTTTTCATCTTTGGTGACGGGGGGTAGAGGTTAGAATATGTAAAAGAACAGGGTGTCCATGGTGCTGATGAGCCAAAGGAGTAACTGTATCACTCAATAACTTACCAATATTCATTAAAAATTTCTCTCATGCCTTCCCCACTGTAGCAGGAAGAATACAGTTCTTGATTTCCAAGCTTCCTTGCTGCTAGGCATGACCATGTAATGCAGTCTGGTCAATGAAATGTAGGCAAAAGTCCACTGGGGAAGTCTTAGCTTCCAGAGTAAAAATACAAAGCCTTGTAAGAAGAAAGCCCTTCACCCTTTCCCCACCCTCCTGCTTTGAATGTGTATGCAAGGCTACAAGGAAGGCAGCTATCTTGCAACCATGAGGCAACAAGCAAGGAGGTGAAATCCGGGAGGTCAACTGCAAAGGAAAAGTCCCCAGTGGAAAGACTGAGTGACTGCTCTCCTCAACCTGCCTACGGCCCCATGCTTAAACTGTGACTCTCTTATTTGTTTAAACTATAGTTTGGATTTCTTTTGCAGTTGATTGTAATCCTAGCTGGTATAAGAGCAGGGATATTGTGATTAAAAAAAAAAACTATCCCCTGAGAATGGGTCCTATGAAGCACTAGAGGATGTGGGGGGAGTTGGCTGGGTGAGCAGTGAAAAAGCTAGGTGGTTCTGGAACTGACTCTGAGCTGTAGAAGAGGATGAGAAGTCTGTTTCTTGTGCAAGAGTTAATTTGAGGATGTCATGCTTCTTGGAAGAAGCCCAGTGTGACATCTTAGCTTTGTGAAGCTAAGCCCAAGACAAGTGTAGAACAGATTAGCCAGCTAACACTGGGACTCACCAACTCCTGAATGTACCTCAGAACAATTGGACAAGATGGAGTTACGTTGAGCTGTGGACTATTCTAGGATATGGCATGTTCGTTAAACTAAACTTTAGTTATCTATTTTCATAATTACTGCCTTTTGAGTATTTGCGGGAATGGGATCTGGGTTTGTTTTTCTCAACTATTCTGGGTCTTCTTTATAGGTTTCATTTGAAAAGTGTCAATTGTTTCTTTCTGCTCTGAAGATGGTCGCAGGGCTGCTAATGACTCTCCCTTGTAAAGGAGTAGAGAGAAGCCAGTCAAGCTGGAGGAGAGGTATGGAAACTCTCAGAAGAGGAAGGTTGCGGAGACGCTTTGCCTGCCTCAAGTCTTGACAAGTTTTCTCTCCTTCAACTACTGATTTCCTTCCCAATAGTCCTACACTGTTTTAAATTGACACTACTCTGAGGCACTGTTGGCCATTGTCCCCTACTTAGCTAGATGTGTAGGAAATTGTGTGGTCCCCAGCAGTGAAGTTAATGGCTTCAGGAGCAGGCCCCTGTCATCAGCCTGATGGGTGCTGCTTTCTTGATTTGTTGTGATCATTTGCAGGGCTGTCCCGTGAGTGGCTCTCAGGAGGTAAACCTCATTCTGGCCCTCTCCCTACCCTGTGCCAATTCATCTTTCTCTTTGTCCTCTGAGATATCTATAGATCCTTCCTTTTTCTTGATTAACCTTCCCTATCTCCACTCATCTTCATGACCCTGTTGATGGAGACTTTCCTTATCTATTCTTTGATTTTTGCTATTTCCACTTCACTTCTTTCCCCTTTATAGGGGGAAAAATACTCTGCATTGATCACTCCTGAGCAAGGGGAAAGCTATTCTGTTAACGTCCTTGGGTTGATGTCTCCCTTTGAGCATTTTTAATGTATTTTTAGCATGTCCTACTTCTTCATGGTCTCTTGAAAAGGGACTAAGTCTCCTTTCCCCTTAATAATCTTTTTTATAGTTCTAATTTCTTCCTGTCCCAATAGGAATTTGCATACTCTCTATTTGATCTTGCCAAGTTTCCAAGACTTTGAGAATACCATTTTGATCAGGAGGGAGGATCTTGGTCATCTCCCCACTTTTATGAGCCTTATGACTTTGGGCCAGTCACTTAACTGTGCACGTCTGGTTTTCCCTTTACATACAAGGATAAGATGAAAGGCAAGTGATAGATAAGATAATTTCTTGAGCTCTTTTACTTCTTTAATACTTGGACTTCTGTGATCAGAAAAGAGATGGTTTTTATTTTGTAATAACCTTTTTCATACATATCCTGTCCTTTTCATTTAGTAAGTCCTTTTCTTTTAGTAAGTGTATGTCATAATATCAGGATAATAAAGTTTATGTAGTCCCTACGGTGTTCAGATATCTTTCTTTTTTTATGTTTATTTATTTTGACAGAGGGAGAAGGAGAAAGAGAGAGAGAGAGAGAGGGCAAGCAGAGGAGGGGCAGAGAGAGAAAGAGAAGGAGAAAGAGAATCCCAAGCAGGTTCCACACCGTAGCACAGAGCCCAACACGGGGCTTGATCTCATGAACCATGAGATCATGGCCTGACCTGAAACCAAGAGTTAGACACTTAACCAACCAATATGCATTATCTTGTTTAGTTCCATGGCTAGCACATGTAACTAATGAGACTTGAATTCTGTATCCTTAAACACTGTCACACAGAGTGTTATCATGCTTCCTTCCTGTCATTCCACTTTCCCCTATAACATTACATCAGTAACTCAATGCAATGGTAACATATGTAGCTTTATTTTTTAAATTGGCTGTCTAATATTCAACTGTATGGATTACTATGTCTAATTCTCCTATTGAGATAATTAGATTGTTTTCAAGTTTGCTATCATGAATACTACGGCCATGAAGGTGATTCTACATATATATTCATGAATTATTTTTGTAAAATACTTTTCTGGAAGCAAGATTACTGCTTCTAGAGTATGCTTATTCTTAGTTTAATAGCAGCGAGTCCTAAATCATTGTATTCATACATTACAATTTAACAACTGGCTTAGCTCTATCCCTTTTCCGCATGACAATTCTTTTCTCTACACTTAAAATGTGGCATTGTCCTAAAAAAATATTTATGTCTTTCCTTGGGTGAAAAATTCTGGGAATTTGTCTTATAGAAATAATTAAAGATGAGTACAGAGATTGGTTATAAAGATTTTTAAAAATTATTATCATTATTACTAAGTACCTATTATGCACCAGGCATTGTATAGGGCATTTTAAATATATCATTTAACTTATAATAATAAGTTTTGGTGTAGGTACTATTTTTAAACTCATTCCACAAGTGAAGAAGCTAAGCCTTAATGAGATTAAATAACTTTCCCAAAGATATGCAGTCAATATGCAGGGAATCTGGAAGCTGACTTGAGAAAAGTTTGTTACCAGAACCCACAGGATTAACCTACTACACAAACTCCTCATAGCACAGCATGCAATAAAGAAATATTGGAAGGTATTTTATTTAAGCAAACTATCCAACAATAAGGAAATGGTTAAATAAGTACAATATATTTATACAGTAAATATTATATGTAACTATTAAAAATTGTGTTGCCCACATATTTATTATTATTTATATGACAAGATGTTCCTGACTTTTGGTTATTTAAAAAGAGATATTGCAGGGTACCTTGGTGGCTCAGCTGGTAAAGTGTCTGACTTCAACTCAGGTCATGATCTCATAGTTCGTGGGTTCAAGCCCCACGTCAGGCTCTGTCCTGACTGCTCAGAGCCTGGAACTTCCTTTGGATTCTATGTCTCCCTCTCTCTCTGCCCCTACCCTGCTCGTGCTCTGTCTCTCTCTTGAAAATAAACAAACATTAAAAAAATTCTAAAAAGACAGATATTGCAAAGTGGTATGGTGATGGTCCCATTTTTGTTTTTAAAATATGAGTGAACCTAGATCCTTCATATGCAAGGAAGAACTAGAAAATCATCTTTGAGGCCATAGGATTGAGAGTGTTTATTTTTTTTTAATGTTTTTATTTATTTCTAGGAGAGAGAGAGAGAGAGAGCATGAGCAGGGGAGGATCAGAGAGAGAGGGAGTCATAGACTCTGAAACAGGCTCCAGGCTCTGAGCTGGCAGTCAGCACAGAGCCCGATGCGGGGCTCGAACCCACGAACCACGAGATCATGACCTAAGCGAAAGTTGGATGCTTAGCCAACTAAGCCACCCAGGTGCCCCGAGAGTGTTTTGAAATATTCTCTTTTGGCTTTTCTTTGTCTTCTGATTTTTTCTGTAATAATTATATATTTCTTCTGTAAAAGATTAGATTAAAACTCTTTTTAAAGTAACAAAAAAGGGAATTCAGTTTTGTCAAAAAGGTTTTTTGTTTTTGTTTTACGTATTACAGAAATAAGTTTGATATTATTGAAGTGGCTTTGAACTTCCAAGAAATTTACCTCACCTATTTGATATTCTAGCTTGTTTCAGTTATCCATAAATTGACATAAAATAGTCAACCTTTCCCTTGTGGCTTTTTTTTGGGGGGAGGGGAATATTTTCAAGTCTGTTTTCTTACTCTACATTTTATTCTCTTATTTTCTCTTTCACATTTGTTCATCTTTCCAACCTACTCCCATAGCTTCTGAAAACCCACATTCCTTTCAGGGCCTTCCTTCTGCTTTTGGATATATCGGGTTCTGACATAGCTTGGGCCTCCCACCTCTGTCTCCTGACCCTGCAGAGTTTCTGTGGAACCCTTTAATACATTTTATAAGAAGTTAACCCCTTAAAATTTTTTTTTAACATTTTTATTTATTTTTGAGAGAGCGCAAGTGGAGGAGGGGCAGAGAGAGAGGGAAACACAACCTGAAGCTGGCTCCAGGCTCTGAGCACAGAGCCTGATGAGGAGCTCAAACCCATTAACTGTGACATCATGACCTGAGCTGAAGTCAGACACTTAACCGAGACACCCAGGCACCCTTACAGTTTATTTGTTTTTAAATGTTTATTTATTTGAGCGAGAGAGTCAGGAAGAGAAGGAGAGAGAGAATCCCAAGCAGGCTCTACACCCAGTGTAGAGCCTGATACAGGGCTCAATCTCACAACTGTAAGATCATGACTTGAGCTAATATCTAGAGTTGGACATGCAACTGACTGAGGTACTCAGGTGTCCCCAGTTTTACAGTTTAAAGTGCTTTCACATGAATACTCTTATTTGATTTTCTGAGTAGGTCTTTATAGGAAACAGGGAAAGCCTCATAAATCCCATTTTACAGAATAGAAAACTGAGCTTCAGCAAGTTTGACCTCACTAAACGTCCACATCTAACAAGTAGCAATGCTGGGAGCCAAACCTAACCTCCTGATTCTAAGCCCAGTGCTCTTTCTACCACCCCATACCACCACTGAAGAGAGTTATCAAAGACCACCAGAAATATAACTATTCCCCAGATCTACAGACTTACAGCTTAATTGGGCAAACAGATCCTTTAACATCCAAAATGGGACCAAGACAGTGCTTCTAGTCAACGGGACTTTGGGCTAAAGGCCACCATTGTCCCAGACACAGCAGATACAGAGCTATCCATGGTCCTGAGATCACTTGCCTTGAGCCCACACTGACCCTCCCAGCTCTTGCCCATCTGACTTGTTCATTACTTGGTCATTACACACCACTTATTCTTTTGAATTTCCTGACTATTCTGTCTCATGTGGCCTCTATTTCTCTTCTTGGTTATTTATATCAGCAGGTCTTGGAATCAGTAGTGTCTACCAGTCCAGAGTTCCATGTGTGCTTCATAAAAACATTTCCCTACATGGTTGTTATCCTCTAACCAGAATAAGCCCAGCTATTTGATAGTGAATTTCTCTACTCATCTTCAGCCTTGAAAAATAAATCAGTCTGCATCCAACTTTTCTTTTTAGCCTTCCGCATATTTATTCCTTTTGTTTCATGTGTATCTGCCTCCAGTCTTCCTTTACCTATCCTTGTGTTAACATGTTAACACCTTTTCTTATGTTTGTTTTTCTCTTAAATTTGCCTTTTTTGTCTCTTCCTTGCTTTCCGGGCTTTATGCAATGATTTATTTCTACTGTCACTTTCCTGCTTCTGGGTTTTTGGACCAGCAATAGTTAACCAATATGCTTCTTAGTTTTAATTTGTCTTATTTCACTCAGTGTCTCTCAAAGAATGGCCCAGAGTCTGTGTGAGTCAAAATCCACAGTGGCTATCACTAACATTTATATTTCTGGGCTCCGTCTCTGACTGATTTCTTCCACTTTGGTCCGGGGCCCTTACTTTTCTGGTTTTCCTTATTATGAACAGGGATATCCTTGTTCCCAGCAAAGCTCTGGCCAGTACATGTGTAAGTTGATCTGGGCTCTGCCTTTTCAAGATTCCATGCTGTCATTCCTCCCAGTGGCTATTTCTGCTCTGCCACCCTTTGTCCCCACTGGACTGTGTATAGTTTGTGACTATGCTGTGCTCTCATATCTATTGTCTACTGCTCCTCCCCACCCCCCTTCTCATCTTCCACCTTAACCCTACTTTTCTTTGTTCTTATTCATGGATAGCCTGCTAGAATTGCTCCAGACCTCCCTGCAGCTCTAGTATTCCTATAGTACTTCCTCACTCTTCTCTGTTTTATCATTTCTGAGGGGGGTGTGTTTTTATCTCAGAAGCTGCCATCTATAAAGTCAAATTTGTTTGGTTCTAATGATAAAGTTGTAAGTGAAGTTGAAATATGCATTATTACTCCTTTCCAGATGAGGAAATGGAGATCTAGAAAACTTTCAGTTCAAGGTTAGTGACAAGAGGTGAAACTAGAGACATTGTCTAAAGAATTTTATATAACAATTCAATTCCACAAATACTTCCTGAGTCTTTACTATGGACAAAGCACAGAATCAGGCATTAGAGATACATGCATGGAGAAAAACTGCTCTCTCTGGTTTCTTGAAGCTTTCAGTGCCCATGAGGAAGTTAAGAAATGCCCAAATAACAGACCAGCAGCTGTGTGCAGTGCTCCAAGCTCCAGTGCATTTAATTATGAAATAGGACCTAGAGAAAGAAGGGAATGCTTCAATGCTTTTAACTAGGAGGTAAGAAACAGTGGTACAGGAATTCTTGGGTGTGTGGAGTTTGATATGGGCATTGAAAACAATGTAAAATTTCTAGTGGAGTATATTGCATGTTGGAGAGAATGCCCAGGGCACTTCAGGTTTGGGGGTTGAGAGGTTTGAAAAGTAGGTAAGTTTAGGAAGGTAACTTGAGGCCACATCAATGTCATTGACCTCAATGTCAAACTAAATTGGAGGTGGGGGAAGTCTATAATTCTTATCATTAAACCAGGCTTCCTTCACACATGAATAGGAAAAACACAGAATCCTAAATATTATCTTACAAACGATAGCACAGATTTGGGCACATAAAATGGAGAACTTAGCAAAAACAGAGGATGAGACAAGCACAGAGACCCTGAGCAAGGTGATGACAGCATTTCTGAGCATCAAGCTGGGATCAGCCCTCAAAGAATTACCCTGGAGAAGGCAGCCCTCCATCTCAAAAGAGAAAGCTGGCACATGCTGCCCAGAGCTTGTGTTGGCTTCCTAATGAGTGTCCTGAGTCTGAAATATAGCCTGAACATTGGGGTTTTTGTGGTATCTTTCACATTGTAGTAATGGTAAGTAAAAATTCCTGTAAATGCGTCAAGCCACTTGAACAGAGAAATGGGGGAGTGTGGGAAAAGGTGATGTTTAAGTACAAGGCAAAAAAAAAAAAAAAAGCTGACTTTTATAAAGCATGTATTAGCAGTATGTAGCTAAAAATAGCCACCTGTTTCAGGTTGGATTGCAGACTGGAAGAGCTCTTCACATACCATATTCAAAAAGCATCTGTCACCCAGTAGCCATGGCAACAGACATCCCTGAATAGATGTGGAGAGATGTTTTTTGGAATGGAGCTGGAAAAGGAAGTGGACATAACAGCCTCTGGGTAAGGGGTGATATTTTCTGGTCCTCCCTTGAGATGAAGCCTCATCTTTCTTTCCTACTTCCCAAACCTTCTTATTTTGCACAGCCATTGGTTCTTGTTTTTTTGTTTCGTTTTGTTCTGAAGTAGCCTTTAGAGTTAGTGCCTTTCCAATTGACTAGACAGGGAGAGAAGATGGGGAGTTGGGTGGAGCATGTAATGACAAGAGGAGGTGGGATGGGAGGCCAAACTGTTGGGGTGAGCTTTGGAAACTCCTAGAGAAGGGAGTAGCACAGAATCTAATGTGAATTGTTGTTTTGCTATTCTCATATTTCCTTTGTCAGTGACCATCTTTAATGTATTTATGTATTAAATATTGACAATATTAAGTGCCATGGATCTTTTTGTTTCTATTGATCTTTATGCTTTATAAATGCCTTGAGAGTAGGGAGTTCTTGTTTTAGCACCCCACATAGCACTAGAAGACTCCTTAAATCTGTCAGTGTTGCTTGCATGATACAGTAGCATGAAGTTCTCTTGGGGCTCAGAATGCCTACACAAAAGTTGAGTTTTGCCCTCCACCTGTCAACTTCCAGAAACCCCAATTCTGACAAATGTTTGAATGTGTTGTGCAGGACTCTGCTGTACAGATCCTCCTTGAAGATAGTCATAAATTATGAATGAGACTACTCCAAATAATTGTGAACAATAAATAATCTTAAGTGCATGAATAAACATAAGTGACTAAAGATGCTTGGGGTGACTTTGGTGATAAGGGGAGAAATGTAAGGATGAAAAAAAAAGCCAGAATCTCTTGAGTGTGTTCTCTAGGTGACTGACAGCCTGAATAAGGCAGACATTTGACCTCTGGAGAGACAGGATCAAAATCAGATTACTAGTCAGGTGAAGAGTCAGTATATAATTTCTGAAGACACAGTTAAGAGTTCTTATGGCTTTCATGAGACCTGCACTGGACAAGATCTAAAAACTATCTAGATTCCCCAAGGAAGAGCTCTTTGCAAGCACATAGTTCTAAATCCTGGCTAATAAGGTTGCTGAGAGACAGTTCCCTCTGGTATTCTCAATGCCCTCTTGCTTACCTAATGAAGAAAATACTATGTTTCTTGAGCATCTACACATATGTATTCTTCACAGTACACAAAACTCTAGGCTCGGCAGGCATAGGACCACTCATTCATTAATTCATTCAACAAATCCTTCCTGAGTGCTATTGTATGCAGGGTGCTGCATGGTCCCTGTCCTCATGAACCTTACATTTGGACAAGAAAGGGACAATGATTGCTGCTGGTATAATGGCTCCTGATGGTGATGATAATCATCCCACCGCACAAGGCAGCCCAGTTTACTACATAGTGCATTAGCTACAGTTGGCCTTTGAACAACACAAATTTGAACTGCATGGGTCCACTTATACATGGATTTTTTTTTTTCAATGAATGCAGTATCATACTATAAATGTATCTTCCCTTCTTTATGATTTTCTTAACATTTTCTTTTCTCCAGCTTACTTTATTGTAACAGTATAGTATAACATATATAATATGTGTTAACCAACTGTTTATGTACTTGCTAAGGCTTCAGGTTAACAGTAGGTTATTAGTAGTTAAGTTTTGGGGAAGTCAAAAGTTATATGTGGATTTCTGACTGTAAGCTGGTTTGGCACCCCTAACCCCTATGTTGTTCAAGGATCAACTCTATATTTTGTTTTCTTTATTCTTGGTGCTCTAGCAGAGGGGGTCTTGCTAATCCTGAACAGACTGCCCCTTCCAGGGCTAGCTAGTTCCTAGAGACAACACAGGATTCCCCTGTGAATCTATGTTTCATATACAAACCAACCAACCCAGAGCCAATACCTGGCAACTACCTCCTTTATGGAGCTCTCACAGGTTGAGCCACTGTCTCCCAGCCAGGATCACCCTGGGGCCAGGTACCAAGCAACTAAGGGAAGTCCCTATATCACAGGGAGCCTGCTGAAATGTTCAAACTAACAGATCCTAAGCCTGTATTATCTGCTTACCCTGCCTCACCCATTCTGTCCTAGGAAAACCACTGTAAAGGCTTTTGCCCATGTTTTCCCTTCACTCCTCTGCCTCCTGACCAATTCTGGTCCTTCCCTCTGTGTCCCTGCATGGTGTGGAGTGCCCCTTCTCTGCGAACCATAACAAACTGTATTTTCAATGGCAATCATCTCCTGATTTGTTGGCCTCATTCTACCTGAAAAATAATAAAAAACTACATTTAAAAAAGCTTTATTTATTTAAATAATATCTATACTCCACATGGAGCTCAAACTTGAAATCTTGAGATCAAGAGTCACATGCTTCTCCAACGAGCCAGCCAGGCACTCTAATAAAGCCTACATTTTAAGACAACAAGCGCTCAAGCACTAGAGTCAGATCTCCTGGATTCAAAGTCATCTCCACCGTTTACTGGCTGTGAGACATAGCCTCCATTTCGTGTCTCTCAAATAGAAACATCTAACCCATTGGGCACTTAGAAGGATTAAATGAGATAATCCTTATGAAGCACTTAATCTGTAGTAACTGCCATATATGAAAGCTAAATAAACATGAGAACTAGATATATATATTTGAGAGGAAATAGAATGCAGAACTCATGCCTTTTTTAAAGTCTATAATCAAGTAGAACTTTCTAGAATTTCCAAGGAGGCTTCATATTCATTATCTCATTTCATCCTGACAGCTCTGTGAAGGTAGATGGGTAGGCGGGGTACCCAGGTTTTACAGACAAGAAAACTGAGACTAAAGGAGAACCAGTTAGTCAATGTAAAAGGTTGGAAATAGGACCCAGCTGCCCTGACAACTAGTTACATCCACCTAGCCTTTCTATTGTGAGGACAGATGTGGTGTGGATGAGGACTTGGCAGTCAGACAGACCAGGCTTAAAAGCGAGCTTCACTGCTTCTTAACTTGAACATGCTGAGCAGGGTTAGAAGCCTCTGATCTTCCATTTTCTCAGCTATTGAAAAGGAGAAAATCTTTTTTTCAATCATTACTTATTTGAGACTTTTTAAAAGGAATGTAATCAAAGCTAGCTGGGGTATGGGATAATGAGTACTCTCATATATAAAGCACTCTTTTCTTATAAGGAAAATCTCAAATATAGAAAAAGCGTTCTGCACAAGGTTGCTCACCACAATACTATCTAAATACAATTTGGAAGCAAGTGACCTATTCAATAGCAGGGAGATAGAGTATATTCATACGATGGGAATAGTATACAGCCATTAAAAATGGTGGTTACAAAGTTCACAACAAAAACTGCATTTGCCATTAGGTCAATAAATCATGCCTTCGCTCCCATTTTGGTATCACCTAAGTGCTGCATTGGGGACCCGAGGCCAGTAAGAGTGTTGCAGAGTGAAAATGTTGAGAAAAAACAGATCCAGACTGTGGTATGTGAGTCCAGAGATTGAACACTTGCTACCTAGTGTTTCAGAGAGTGTCATAATGAGACCCTGGGAAGGTTACCATTGATCCCTTGTCTTCTTCATCGAAAGCCATGATCCCTCCGATTTATGCCCTTATGCTTCAAACTGATGAGGCAGCTCTTTCTGGATCAACTTTACCTGCTGTTCAAACCTGCTTTCCTCTGCACCTCTGAGGTTTGCGCTGCTGGATCTTAGCTTTCCCTCACATGGGTCACCTGAAACTTCCCTTTCTCAGGGAAGCCTTTCCTGGCCTGTAACGAGATTGGATGCACCTTCACTGTGCTTCCGTGTTGGCAGAATCTTCTGGTCCTCACACTCATCAACTTCTACTGTCATTGCTGGGCAGATACCCTTCTTCCCCACCTGGCAGAAAGTTCTTGTCAGGACAAGGCTGGGCTCATCTTTTTCCCCATTGTTTCCCTATAGTCTGCAGGCTCAACATACTTTGGTAGATGAATGAATGAATGACTTGTATTTTTGTATGTACGTAGGTGTGTGTAGGGGGGCTTAGGGCATGAGTTTCTAAAATCCTGAGGAACAGACTGCTTAACTCTACCAGCTGCCAGTTTCCCCCTGTCCCTGGTTTTGCTTTTCTCCCCAGTTCAGGGAACAGCAACATCAGCAACACCCCCCAGGGCAGCACAGACAGCCTGGGGAGGGAAAGAGGGTTGTCACTTGCCTCTTCCTTTTTCTAGCACAGCCCTCCGGGGGCTGGGGCTGCATAGCCAGTACCAAGCATGGAGGCCAAAGAGGCTCTGACTGGGAGGTTTTGGGGGTCATGCTCTCTCCACGAAAACTGAGTGGGGCCTCTGCTTAACACTGGTGCTGTTTGTGTATCTTCCTGCTTCCTCCCAAACAGCTCATCCCAGCTGGATCGTAAATAAGAGAACAATATAGCCACATATTTATAGTCTCTGAATCACTGGTGACTAATTTTTCCCATTTTGTAACCCCAAATAGTTTTCTCTTTAGGCTCCTAGTGAGGGCAAAAACCAGCCAATCATTTAGATGACAATGCACATTTTTATTAAAAATAAAAAATCCCTTTTTAACATGGGACAGAAGGTTGGCAAATAGAGATGTTTAACCAATGACTGATTTTCTTTCTGGAAAAGTGACATTTTTATCTGTACCCAAAGGAACTTTTTCCACTGAATCTTTAGACTATCAGGGCTTTCCAAGGCTCTATGGTCTTCCTCTAACACCCAGAGAGGATTTAAAAATAAAAAAAAAAAAAAAAAACCCAGAGTGAAAGGTATCACTCCTATTTTTCCATTGTGTTTGTTGGCTGGGTCTCCTTAGCAAAGACATGGTCTTCCAGTATTTTGGTTACATATCATTATGTTCCATTTAGTAAACCCAACTTACAAAGGAGGCAGGGACAGCCAGTTTCCAATGCCCCAGTGCCTCTGACATGTTCTTATTTAATACTAATTGCTCCCTATAAAATTTGGCCTCCTGGACTTTGTTTTTCCATGATCAGCATTCTTCAATGTCTCCTACCAAAAGGCTCTGTCAGTCATGCATAACTTAGATAATTTATTGCATTGCCTGCGAGGATTTCTTTAAAATTTTTTTTATAGTTTATTTATTTTTAAGACAGAGAAAGATAGAACATAAGTGGGGAGGGGCAAAGAGAGAGGGAGACACAGAATCTGAAACAGGCTCCAGGCTCTAAGCTACCAGCACAGGACCCGATGCGGGGCTCGAATCCGCAAACCACGAGATCATGACCTGAGCCGAAGTTGGATGATTAACCAACTGAGCCACCCAGGCGCCCCTGTGAGGATTTATTTCTATGGCATGTTTCTAGAAAACTCATTTGACTTCTAAATCAAACAGTGGAAGGAAATGAGTGTTGGGGGAGAAGGGTCTAGAGAGGCGATCTGGGGTAAGAGGAGAAAATATCTGAAGATGTTATTTAACCAGAAAACAACATTGTCTGCATTCAGCATTTCTAAATTGCTGGGAAGTCAATTGACAAAGGTGCTTGGCCTGGAGGTGGCCAATGTGTGCATAGAGGTGACAGAAAATGTACTGAGAAGGCACAGCCATCTACGTGGTAGGGCCCAGGCAGAGGAGGTTGGCTGGAAGAAGAGTCAGGAGGTCCCTGGGCTTCTGCTGGACAAACAGGGTAGGTTCTGGGGAGTTTTGCTCTCCTCCAGCCTGGCTGAGGTCCAATCATAGTGCAAATCTCATGTCCTACTGCCTGCCCCTAGCGACACTGGCTGGGGCTGGCTGTCTCTTCTGAAGTCCCATTGCGAAGAATGTGCTTGTGAAATAATTCAAGCTGGCCGTCTGTAATGATTTGAGGCACGTAATGTCATTTTGCCCTAGAGAGCTCAAACCTGCTCCTTTGAGTTTGAGTTAGTTTCTTGCTCCCAGCACCAAATGACTTTTCACCTCTGGATCTCTACCCAAGGCATGTTTTGACCATGGAACCAGGCAGGCTTCGAGGAGCCAGGCTTTCCTGCCTGCCAACTGAGATTTGCCAGTGCTGATTTTACACATTCCTATTAGTTTTTAACGAGTACTTTGTTTTAGCTATAAAATTGCGACTGCAGGGCCATAAATTTACAGATCATGTGATTGGAAATGCATTCTTTTCTTTTTCCAAGCGTGCCTATGTAGAACTAAGTTCCTAATCTTTCATTTACCCTTATCCTTGGTAAACTACTCCACAGGTATTAATTGAGCACTTACTGCGTGCAGAGCCCCATCCTAGATACTATAGAGGGCATTAAAAAAAAGGGTTGCGTCTCTCCTCAGGATCTGAGGCTGAAAAGGAGTGAAGAAATGAGTACTAAGCAATCAGCTCCATCAAGCCAGTGCTCTCACCCACCTATTTCTGGTGCCCTCCTACCTCTGAAGCCTCATTTTCCCCCCTCTCACATTGCTCCCTGTACTCTAATCATCAACTTCTCTCAGTGCCCGGAGGGTCATATCCTCTCTGTCATTAGTCACTGGTCATTGTCACACCTGCTGTTTCCTTGACCTAAACACCAGTCTCCTCATAACTGTCACCATGCCCAGGAAGCCTTCCTGACTAACCATTGCCCTCACCACCCCTCTCCCCTGCCAAGTACTCTCCAGGTCACAACATCCATCATACTCCATTGGTGTTCCTTGTTTCATCATCTGTGACTCCTACAAGCTCTGTGAGGGCAGGGTCTGTGTGTGTCTTGTGCATTTGTACCTCCAGTGCCCAGCACAGTACCTGGCCCTTGTAGAAGGGACCCAGTAAGGATGTACTAAAAGAAGGGAGAAAGGCCCTCCCCCCAATGTAGATGGAGGTCCTGCAGCAGCTCACTTCACCACCTATCCTTTTTTTTTTTTATTAGGCTCCATGCCTTGTGTGGAGGTGAATGCAGGGCTTGAACTCATTGTCAACATCCAGACCTAAGCTGAGATCAAGAGTCAGATGTTTAATCAATTGAGCCACCTAGGACCCCAGAACCTTCCATTTTTATGTTAACCCACTTTGAACTCAGGATAGTGATAACACACTTCCCCCTTCATATCCATCGCTTTAGGAGCCCAAGACAGGTCTTCCCCAAGCCTGAGTGAGTTAAGGCTATGGAGACCTGACATCCTAGCCATTGGCTCAGATACCTAGTGACCAACTCTCTATCAGAGNAATTTTTTAAATGCTTATTTATTTCTGAAAGAGGGACAGTGTAAGTGGGGAGAGGGAAAGAGAGAGGGAGA
Organism: Crocuta crocuta; assembly: GCF_008692635.1. Classification (NCBI taxonomy): domain Eukaryota; kingdom Metazoa; phylum Chordata; class Mammalia; order Carnivora; family Hyaenidae; genus Crocuta; species Crocuta crocuta. The sequence goes on from NW_027531902.1 coordinate 888,209, forward strand.
CACAGAATCTGAAGCAGGCTCCAGGCTCTGAGCTGTGAGCACAGAGCCTGACATGGGGCTCAAACCCGCAAACCATGAGATCATGACCTGAGCCAAAGTCGGTCAATTAACCAACTGGGCCACCCAGGCGCCCCTCCACTTAAGTTATTATTAAGATTGATTAGCTTATAGCTTAGATTTCTCAGCATAGCACAGGGAGATAAGAATGACTATCCCTATTTTAGATATAAAGAAACCAAGCCTCAGAGAGAAATTTGCCCCAAAGCCTGTAAGGTTACTGTCAGGAGAGGGTGAGAAGAAAGGGATGAGTCATGAAGAATAAGACCTAAAAGTCTAGTCCAGGGGAAGGCTTTTGATGATTTATTTTTTTTTTTAGTACACCAGCAATTAGATACGGTTGTCAAAGGCACTTCAGGCCCTAGGACCAGCTCTGACCCACTACCCAGCCTTTTCCAGAGGCTTTTGATATGTGAAGTGTCAATGCTGTGTGATTCTTTCTCACTCAGACAGTAAGAGAGTCATTGTCTTAAAGGAACTAGACAGCAAAGACACCAAGTGCTTGGAAGCCCAAGGTATCAGGTAAAAAGAAGATGTGATATAAAACATGTACTCCCTTGTTTTTGACATTCCTCTCTACCTTCTACCGCACCCCTAGATCAACCTGGAGAAGAAGAAATTTTAAAGAGCAAGATGCACCCTCAGGGCTTTACAGGGGGCTCTGTCTCCTCCTGGGGCCTGGGGTGGCAGAAATGGCAGACCACTGCTTAAGGTTCAGGCATTGTGAATACCTGTGCCTCACTCGTCCAGGAAGTCCAGAGAAGATGCTGAGCCTCGGGGAGCCCTCTTGGCCACCATGGTGTGCTCCAGAGACATAAAGTAGAAGAGGCAGTGTAGGCAGATCTAGGCAGACAGCACCCCTAACTGCATCCACTCCTCCCCCCATTTCCCACCCCCTACACACACAGGTTTCCCATGGCTCTTGCAGGGGGAGTGGGAATGAGTTTAGAGAGCATGACCTCAGGGAGTCTGCAGTACTGAAGGGGTCTCTGCCATGTGGGCATGGTGCAGAGAGGAGGTAACAGCTTGGAGCAGCCAGCCAGGGGCTAGATAAGGTGTGTATACAGACTTGACAGGGAAGGGGGGAGCATATCTTTGATGACCAGACAGAGACACATTACATCTCAATTGAACTTGGGACAGATTGAGCAGAGATATTGCCTCCCCATCTGCACAGATGTGGTAGATCCTGTACTTAGTATCAACTTCAAGGGGGAATTTAATAGCACTGGGTCCTGAAGTGAATGACTTCAGTGACTGATTAACCTAGAAGCCATGATGCTGGTCTCTCTCCAATCAGCCAGAGTAGGGGCTTGAGATAGAAAATAAAATCCAATTACAGAAAAATAAAGAAAATGACATTGTGCATACCAGTCTTGTAGACTGCTATGGAGTAGCACTCCAAACTCTCTGTGTTTACTTCTTTCCTTCTTCACCCCTTCCCCATCTTTCACTCTACCCTGTCCACTTCAACATGCTGAATCAGGCCTCCTGTTTTACAGTGCAGTGAGCCTGATTAAAAAAAAAAATCCAGGAATTTATAGCCTGAAAAGAATAAAGCCAGAGAGACCTTTGAAGTGGTGTTGTCCATGGGTGCCTGGGTGGCTGAGTCAGTTAATTATCCAATTCTTGGTTTCGGCTCAGGTCTTGATTTCGTGGCTTCATGGGTTCGAGCCTGACATTGGGATCCAGGCGGACAGCATGGAGCCTGCTTAGGATTCTCTCTCTCCTTCTCTCTGCCCTTCCCCTACTTATGCTATCTGTCTCTCTCAAAAGAAATAAATAAACTTAAAAAAAAAAAAAAAGGAATAGTGTTGTCCAACCCCTTCATTTCACCAGGAAAAGACATGCTTTGTGCAGGATCTCAACACAGTTGAGAAAACTTGGTCCCTGAACTTTTCCCACCCAACTCCTCTTGTTACTGGTCACCCAGGTGAGGAAACCACACCCTGGTCTCTCCTTGCCAAGCCCAGTCTTACCCTGTACCCAAAGCTTGTTAGGCATAAGCTGCCCATCTCCCGAGCTGGATGGACTTCCTAGCTGGATCTCCCTAGCTGGATGGATGATTTAGGGCAGATTCCACCCTGAAAGGAGAGGGGGAGTGAGGGATGAGGAGGGCTGCCTACCATGTAGCCCTGTGGGTCACTCTCCTACAGACTGACCCCTTGGCCCCAGAACAAAGCAGTTCTCCAACACGCCATGGATCATGCCTTCTGGGGGATGATGGGACACATACCAGAGATTCTTTCCAAGCCACAATTGCTCTGGAGCTGTGGCAGCAAGTCTGCCTGCTGGAGCCTGTGAGCTCCCACCAGGCTGTGGGGAGGGAAAGGAAGTCTTAGACTTCACTGAGTTAGGAGTGCTGGCTGCCAGGAGACCACCCCAAACACCAAGCACCCAGGTGGACAAGCAGTGGGGACTCCATGGCCTGAGGGTCAACAATAAATCAATCTTCTACTGAGGGAAAGCCCCAGTGCGGAGCTGACTCTGACCTCCCTGGGCTAGGAGCTCTTGCTTACTATTCTCTTTAACCCTCACAGACCAGGAGGCAGGCATTATTATCTCCTTTTCAGAGATGAGAAAAATGAAGTTTGGAAAGGTTAAGTGATATGGTTGAGGTCACAAAGTTTTTAAGGAGAGGATCTGGGATTAGAAGCCTAGTGTGTCCCACTCATTCAATACTATGGCCTTTTAAGATAGATCCTTGAGTGGGGGGTGCCTGGGTGCCTTAGTCCCTTAAGCAAACTCTTGATTTCAGCTCAGGTCATGATATCAAGGTTGTGAATTTGAGCCCCACATTGGACTCTGCACTGGACATGGAGCCTGCTTGGGATTCTCTCTCTCTCTCTGCCCCTTCTCCCACCCCCCAAAAATACAGATCCTTGTGTAGACAGGGAGAACAGCCCAGCCTTGCAAATTAGGGTTTGGGAGTCAGGGCCTTCACGCACTTGGCTTCATCTCTCATGAGCCACATTCCCTGAACATGCACTTCTTTCCCAAGGAGTCTGTTCTCTGGGAAGGGATCGGCACTGCTTCTCAGGATCTCCCACATTCCCTAAGGGATAATTTAAGGTGTGAGCACAGCAGTTCTAGATCAGGAGCGATGCTCCAAGAAGGCTGATCACCCATGAGCAGGACTTACTGTAATCAGACAAACCTGTAACCAAGTCAGACTTACACAGGATCAAACAACAAGCATAATCATGATTGAAACTGGGGCCCAGGGCCTCTTCTCACCAAGGCTCAACCTTGGACATTATGGAAATTCATACTAAAATGTTGAATGGTTCCTGACATTGACTGCAGTGCTCTTTTATACACGTCAGCCAAATTTTTACTTTTTCTGTCATCACTCAGTTGCCTCTTTAGTTATAATCTGCGATCAGGAGTGACAATTTCCCTTGGTGTCATAGCTAGCTTTACCCTCACTTTCCTCATTCCTCCTGTACCCTGATCTCCACATGTGTTGAAAGGTAGAGGCTGGTGCCTCTGCTGACAGCAGGGCCCTCGCCAACCCTTCCCATGATCCAGGGATGGGGTTCCTGGTGTTCCTTCATAAGTTTCCAGATGATTCTAGTTTTTTCTGCACACACATCTTCACCCAACTGCATGCACCCTTGCACATGCACACACATATGTACACTCACACTCCTAAAGCATGCCTAGAAGGAACAAATCCTTGAAACGCCATCTGTTCCCCACCTCAAGCTTTGGGTGCTGGGTGGGCTCCAGGTGCAGGAACTGGGCCTTGAGTCCGTGGAAGGTTGGAAAGTTCTCCTGAACTCTCCAGGCCTTCGGCTACATGTGGGCCTATTCCCTGAAGGGTTAAGATGTCCCTCAGTGACCAAGTGGGGCCAGAGCCTGATTCAGAGGGCAGTCTGTGGTCCCCTGCCACATCCTGTTGTTTAGGATGCTGTTCCGTCTCCGAGGACCAGCTCTCCTACCCAGGGAGGCAGAGGAAGCAAGGGAGGGGGGCACCCATGGGGTTTGTATAAAAGCCTGGCTCCTGGCCTTTAACTTGTGTAATGGCTCCAAGGCCCCAGGAACTGTGTTAGCTGTGGAGAAGCCCTCCTGGTCAATGCCAGAGATCAGAGGAAAGGTAATTTTGGCACGTGCTAAAAATAGGCCTTGCGGTTATTTTAGATCTGTTTTGCTTCAATCAGAGGAGCAAATTTTGGATTCTGCTCAAACTTCCTGTCAAGCCCACCAGTCTCTTCCTCCTCCACACTCACTCTCCAAGCTGGTGGAATTCCAAGGGTTTTGATTGTGACCCATCGTCATTTGACTCCAAGCTCTGTACACACACGGAAGTACATACAGAGAATTGAAAAGTATTTCCCTTTGCTAGATACAATACACTCTATTTTCTAGCCTATCCTATTTCATTTTTAAAAACTACTGGTAATGAACCACAAATTAATGACTAGTCAGGAGCACCCACTGTTTGAAAACCATTGAATCAAGCTATCCTTTCTTTTTTCTTTTCTCTGATGCTATCGCTCATCAGTTATGTGGCTTTGGGAAGATCACCTGAACTTTACAGAACCTTTGTTTTTTTTTCTGTCCATGGAGAGAGGGTGGGTCAATCATATGGATTCCCTGAAGCTGTGTGGATTTGTTGCATTCTTTCTTGAAAGAGAATCACCTGTGGCATTTCCTGGGCAGACCCAGTTTGGGACAAAAGTGTCAAGTTCAAAGCAAAGGGAGCTTGGCATCTTTCTTCCAATGGTTCAGCTGTGACTTTGTAGTGAAGATTCAAGCTTTGGAGGTGGACAGATCAAACCCCAGCTCCCCCTGGGTCAGCAGTGTGGCTGCCATAACCTCTCTGTGCCTCAATTTCCTCATCCGCAGACAAGGATGATACTGTCTCATAGGTCTGTTTGGGGGTTAAATATGACAACAGCAGAGAAATTTATTTTACCTCCTCCCCTCCCCTCTCTTCCTCCCCCACCCCTCCCCTTCCTTTCTGTTTCCTCCCCTTCCCTTCCCTTTCTGCTCAGATTTACTAAACTTCCTCGTGGAGCTACTTCATCCACACCACTTCCTTTAGCTGAAACTCCACAGGTTGTAGAGCACTGTCCCCCACTGTCCCCTAGGTCCTCGCAGGCACGCCATGGTTTGACTGGGTAGGTATGTTGCCCATTTTATTAATTGGAAAAAGACTACTAAAATGAATTGTTCAAGGTCCCTCAGTGATTAGAGGCTGTAGGCTTAGGGCTTCTCATGCCTGATCAGTGGTTTGCCTTGCAAACCTGTTAATTTAATATAGCCTTGGGGAGAGCCCTTGACCTGGGAAAGGACCATAGTAGTGATTATACAGGTAACCAGATATGATCACAGGTGTCTGGCTTCACATGTGGGTGTTAGTTATTTTAATACACAGTTCCAAATCGCTTATGATAACCATAGAAAAGGTTTTGATTCATTTTCACCTTTACTATAATTTCCAATCATCATATTTGTTCATTTACTTATTTTCACCTCTTTCCCTTTCCAAAATATAGAATCCATCTAGATAAGGACCATGGTTGCTTAGTTGTCATTGTATCCCCAATACCTAGCATGATGTCTGGCAAATAAATATTAATTGCTTGAACGTATTTGTTGAGTAAATGACTAAACAGGCCACCTGTGGAGAGACTGGACTGGGACTCTATATTTACATGGCTTATTTGATATCTGTGCTCTTTGACCTGGATGATACTAATGTTATGTCTTATACACACCAAGGGAGCAGGGGAAATTAATTACATAGGTAATTCAGAGCACAATGGACCACCCATTTTAACCTTGATTACCTGGTTATTTTAGATAGAAGTAGTTTAAAACTTGAAGAACTGAAATAGTTGCCTAATTTCTCTATTTCACTTGATTCTTGTAGTACTAGCTGCAGACTGATGTGGAAATGCTTCCTCATTAAGAATGTGACTCTAAACATAAAAGACTCTTTTTTTAAATGTATATTTTTGAGAAAGAGACAGAGTATGAGTGGGCAAGAGAGAGAGGGAGACACAGAATCTGAAGCAAGCTCTAGGCTCAAATCTGTCAGCACAAAGCCCAACACGGGACTCAAACTTACAGATCGTGAGATCATGACCCAAGCTGAAGTTGGATGCTCAATGACTGAGCCACCCAGGCACCCCAAGAGACTCTTAAATACAGAGAACAAACTGAGGGTTTCTGGAGGGGCTGTGGGTGGGGGAATGAGGTAAATGGGTAAGGGGCATTAAGAAAGACACTTGTTGGGATGAGTACTGGGTATGATACATAGGGGATGAATTACTGGAATCTACTCCTGAGATCATTATTGCACTATATGCTAACTAACTTGGATAGGAAGGAAGGAAGGAAGGAAGGAAGGAAGGAAGGAAGGAAGGAAGGAAGGAAGGGAGAGAGCAAGCCCTACAGCAGACACACAGCACATAGGCACACACTCACATATAGGGATGTGAAGAGGAACAGGAGTTTGAGAGAGAGAAAGGAAAGGGTATCTAGGAGGCTCACCTTCCAGCAGGAGAAGCTCTCCATGCCTGGCCTTCTGCAAAGTTCCGTTTCCTCCCCCACCTGTGCACTGCTGGAGCCCAGGTAACAACTCCTTGACCTTGGCAAACCAGATCAGCTCCAAGCTGGACCCTCTCAGGCAGAAAGAACCAGGCTTATAGACAGAGTTCTAAGGAGATACATTTTTCAACTTTGGATTTAAAAAAAGAACAGAAAAAATTCAAGCCTAAGCCAAGTAGTTTGGCTTTGTCATGTCAATAGTATTTAAAGATGTTATTTGGCTGGAGCTGGAAATTCTGCGAATGAAAAACAACTTGGCCCTCACTCTTGTCTCCCTCCTCTCCTTCTCCCTGTTGGTTCCCAGCTGTCCTTAGCTCCCCACTGAAGCCCCACCAGTGCTTTTTTTTTAGGTTTATTTTTTTTATTTTGAGAGGGCATGCATATGAGTGGGGGAGGGGCAGAGAGAGGAGGAGAGAGAGAATCCCAAGTGGGCTCCTAGCTTTCAGCGCAGAGCCCAACATGGGGTCCCATCTCATGACCCATGAGATCATGACTTGAGCTGAAACCAAGAGCTGATGCTTAACCAGTTGAGACAACCC
>NW_027531902.1:895459-915229 GCF_008692635.1 Crocuta crocuta
TCCCCCAATCACCAGTGCCTTTGATACTGCCCTGGCCCAGGGCCTCTTTTCCTCTCTTCATTGCCTTGCTTCTGTGGAACTGGGAGATCTCAGTTATTCACCAGTCTCCTGAGAAGAATGGCACCAGAGAGGGGAACAGAGTAGCTTCTTGGCATTTGAGGGAAGGTAAGGTGGAAGGGAGGGAGGGAGAAAAATGAATAGATGGAGACACAGTTCTCACTGCTGTGTGCGAAGTCGGCACTGGTGCGTTGCTATACAGGATAACGTACTTGAAGCTCAGACAACCCTGTGAGATGAGTATTGTAGGTAGGACCATCCCCACTTTACAGTGGAGAACACTGAAGCTCAAAGGGGTTAAGTGATTAACCTAAGGTCACAATGTTTAGTATGTGGCCACATCTTTCGGATTCCAAAACCCATGTTCCTTCAACCCATACAAGAAAGTGATTGACGCTGAGTCAGGGAGCCATCTGAGTATCCATCAAAAGGTATTCAACCTTCACTTGTTCCTGCCTTCCAGCTTTCGCTGACAATGTTCCCTCAGCCTTCCATCAACTCTCCAGCCATCTCTCAGGTGGAGTTCATCTCTTCCCTCCCTTGCAAAGCTTCCCTTACTTTCTCAAGCTAGAATTAATTAGCTTCTCTGTCCCCAGGGTGGGTCTGTTGAATAACCCCTGTGCTGGAGCATCTGTGTGGAGCTGCCTGGTGGTATGGCTGCTGGGGCATGATGCTTAATGAGGCCAGGGCATCCTGATCCAGCCTGGCATCAGCTTGAGAAGACACAGGGTGGAGAAAAGATGTGGGGCATTTGGGGCAAAGGACAATCTTCTCCACTCCAAGGGCAGTAAACCATGCCCTCCACTGGAATTTGCTTCACTGGGCAGGGGGTTGGGGTGGTGGTGGTGGTGGTGGTGGTGGTACTCACATCACACACAAATTTCAGAAGGCCTCCTCCATCTTGCTGAGAGATGGGGAGTGCAAGAAAAATTTGGGGGAGGAATGAGTTATAAGCTCTGAGCTCCTTCCCAACGCAGAGTATAGTAGATCTGCTTTGGAAATGGTTGTTAGGTAAATGTATGAATCACTTAATGATTTGATGTTGCTACTCTCAAGAGCCACACAGCTTGGTCCTGGGTCAAGAGGGCTGGGGGAAGATGACTGTAAATACCACTCCCAAGTCCCCTTGGTTTTACCCCAACCATGCAGGTGTGACCTGGGCACTGGCTGGTCTTCTGGGTTCTTCCCAGGCTGAGCCTGGCATTTTGCTCTCTCCTGGGTGCCTCTGGGGTGTGGTAAAGCTGAGGACACACACTCCTGCCTCCCACCCTCTCTTTGTTGCTACATCACCCATGGTCCCACTCTCCACCTTGATTCTGGGATCATGCAGAAGCCAGACCAGAGAGTGGCCCTGGGCCTCAGTCCTCTCAACCTAATGACAGCTGCAAAGAGCCAAGCCTGGAGCACTAGCTTCCCACAAACACCAGCTTATTCTAACTTGAACCCCAGGAACAAAATGTGCAGGAGTGACTGGGCACACACCTGAACACATGTGTGTGTCCAGGGTGGTTTCTCAGCTTTGGAATATCTAGACACCAGGTTCTTCTTGGTGTTTGAAGTTCAGCCCATCCAATCCCTTCATTGTATAAATAATTTTATATTTATTTTGGTTAATAGGAATCTTTACCTGAAAAGTGGGACATCAGAAATATGTGGGCAGACCTCATGGCCACCCAGGAGGAGAGATACCTGCTTATCCTGACCTCCTCCCCTCCATTCCCCGCCCCCCTTCCGTGTTCTAGAACCTTGTCCTTAAAGGGAGCTCCTCTCCTTTCCTCACATGCTTTATTAGAAGTGAAACAAGCAGAAGGCGTTGTTGAGGAAGCAGAGATCCTTTTCATTGTCTGGGACCCCCACCTGTCATTCCCTGCCCTGCCACCATGTGGCTCAGGCTACCACAGCAGGCCATACTCTATGACACACCTTTGTACCTTCTGTCTCTTTTTTCTTATAGCATTGCAACAATAATAGCATGGTATTATTATTCTACTTTGCAAGTGAGAAGACCGAGGCTCAGAGAAGCCCAGCAGCTTGTCCTCAGCGCTCAGCCGGCACCCAGCAGCAGTGGGATGGGAACCTCTGTCTTCCAATCCCCCCTCCACCCCCACCAAGTGTGTGCTTTCAACCAGCAGGCTGCAGACAACTGTGGGGTGAATACAGTGTCCTATGACTCTCCAGCTTCCTCTGGGCCACAGAGCTGCCCGGGAGGAAGCCTGCCTCTCCCCCTCTGCCCTCTCTCCACACTCCAGAAGCACTCAGCCTGAGCTGCTGAGTGTGGCAGGTGCTTATGAAATGGCTCTGACATCCCAGGAGCTCTCAGAGGGGCCAGCCTGTGGGTGTCTGCAGAATCCAGAGCCTCACCCGACTCCCTACCTCCAGAAGGGCTCCTGCCCCAGGACTGCTGGCTCCCACTCAGTGAATGGCCCCAGAACCCCGACTCCCAGCTGTCAGCACCTGCGATCCTTACTCAGGAGCTAAGCTCTGGCACTTCCCAGGCCTGCACGGGGCCAAGATTCCCTTCCAGAGAAATACTTCATCTATCTTCCAGCCTGGGGCCTGTCCCCTGTCCAGTGTCCTCATAGTTCAGATTCCTGTGACTACAAAGGGGCTGGCACCCATGAGCAAGACTCCTGGCAGCTTCTATGACACAGGTGATGCCTTTTCCATGAATACCCGGCTCTCAACTCCTTTTGGCCATTACAGGATTACAAGGAATCCCCCCACCAAATTCTGGTGGCCTCTGATCCAACCCAGATAGTCCAGGAGTGATCTGTGATAGAGCACTTGGTTTTCCATCCCAGACAAAGGCCTGGGGTATGGTCAAAAACTTGGGGACAAGGATCTAGAGTTGGACAGAAAGAGAACCAAGGAATGTTGGCACAAATGAAGCAGGAGCTGGGGATCCTACATTTACGGGGGGTTCTCATTTTAGACAGGGTTACTCTCTAAAATCAGTGCACGAGGGAAGACTGGACATGGTCAAGATCCCCTTGATGCCTCCTGCTGAAGGTACCACCATGTTGGAGATCTGTCAGACTCTCATTTAGTGTTGGCAGCATGGGAGCAGATGGGACTTTGGCTGAGTGTGCACCAAGGTGACTGGCTTATATTTAGGGACATGTTGGGTGAAAAGTGTGTACTTTGAGCACTAGACTCATGCTCACAAGTGACTCAGGCAGATGCATGCCTTCTGGTGCCCAGGGCGTATGCTCCCTAAACAGGCAGCTGGCCCAGTGCCCCCACAACTGCCCCTAAACCAACATGATGTGATTCCACAGTGCTCTGCTAAGCCTTTCATGCATGTGTCTTGTTAGGCAGAGCAGCAGGCCCAGGGTGAACAACACTGAGAAGCTGAGAGGCCACTCCAGAGGCTTGACGCCTGTGCGCCTCGGCTACTTTCACTTTGCTTTTCAGGAAGTTGCTCATTTTGAGGAGTTCCCTGTTACTGTCTCCTCACGACGTCACCTCTGGAGACAGCCAAGCTCGGGGCCACTTTCTGGTACAAAACTATGAGGTTTCTCTAGCACAACCATATTTTTAGGGCCTCGTCCCTCCCCCTCCCCCCACCACTCCTGCACTGAGAGGTATCATTTGGTAAGACGCCTACACACTATAGGCAGGTGTCTTCTTGCTGTTCAGGCACAAAGGGTGAAAGGTGTGAGTCTCTGGTGTGGTTGTAGCTGATGGAGTTACACTCACACACCTGGGTGTGAGGTGGAAAGAATGGGGGGGGGTGCTTTCGTTCGGTGGTGGAGTAATAATAGGGCCAGGAGCTGATTAGGCCCAAAAGACTTCCTCTGAGAGAGCGAAGGTAACCCAGCGCGCTAAGGAAGCTGTCCTATAAAACAGCTAGTATCAGGGAGAGGACATCAAATCGTGCCTAGGCTGCAATAATTTAAAAAGTCTTTCTCCAAATGACTGACATTCCCTAAAATCCACTGGACAACGCAGGTAACTGATGTTTTGCAAATACCTATCCAGGTTTCCCCTGCTCTCTGAAAGCAGAACCTTCCCACGAAAACTTTCTAAGCCTGGCGGAAAGCAACGAAGCGATTATGGTTTCATAAAAGCAAAAACCCTCTTTGAGTATCTTTAGGTTAGGAAAAACAGGTTAGGAAAAAATTTTACAGGCCTTTTGTAAAAGTGAGGCGGCATAACGTGAACTTTTGAAAAGTGGGGGATCCTTATACCAGCATTTACAGAGTTGGAGCCCTGCACTGGGCTCTCTGCTGTCAGCATGGAGCCCGCGTTAGATCCTCTGTCTCTCTGTCTCTGTCTCTCTCTCTCTCTGTCCCTCGCCTGCTCATACTCACTCACTCTCTCTCTCTCTCTCTCTCAAGATAAATAAAGAAAATCTTTAAAAAATTAATTATTTCTTATAACAAAGGCAGTGCAATGGTTGTTTTGAGAAAGCTAACAGCCCAAGAAACAGATGACCAAGAAAGTGAAAGTCCCCCATAATCCTGCTGTACTGGAAGGAAACACTTAACCGTTTAGGGTATTGTACCAGGGTTTTAGTCAATCAATTACTTCTATAGTACAGGCACATGCAGGAGGGGAAGCACATGCTTTAAGCTGCCTCTCCGCTGCCCTATCTGCAGAGCACCTTGCCAGGGTTCTCAAAGACAAAGCACCTCTGTCCACCTGGTGGCACACCTGCGTTTCCTGGGAGGAGGGAGCCCAGCTCCGGGCTGACTTCTAGTTCAGTAGCAGCCATCTCACCCCCGCCTCCTCCCCCAGGCACCTCTCACTGCCAACTGGGATGGCATCTGGGTCCTTCCCCAGGACCCCTGGGGGGGCAGGCACCTCTCCACGCACCCCAAGTCTGCCCTGTCCTCAAGGCTCGTCAGATTCTCAACCTCACCCTCACTCATAAATGTCTCTGTCCACTGTTCTCTAGTAGAAAGTGGGCTGGATTGGAGGTTAGGGCTGGGTCGAGAGAACCCTGGAGTTCCTTGAACCCTCATGCCATCCAAAGCATTTGAATGCTTGTAAGTCTTTCGTCATGAGGGTAAATGACTCACGGTTATGCAGCTAGTTGCCTGGAGAAGTGGAGCTGAAAGCCAGTCCTGGCTGTTGGAGAATCAGGAGACCTTGCGTGGGGTCCTTACTGTGGGGCGAACAGCTATGTGAAAGCTGCTTCACCTCCCTGGACCAAGTGTCCCCATCTGTAAAGCAAGGAGGCTGGTGCTCAGCTGTGACCGCGCATCAAAGCACCCCAGAAGCTTTAACAGACTGATGTGTGGGCTCCGCCTGGGGATTCTGACCGAAGGCTGGCGTCTGAGTGTGTTGCCTTCTGTGGGTCTGCTGCAGCACCTTGGGTCCTTTATTTCCTCTCCCTATGTCTGGTTTCCCAGACTCAAAGTGCTTCTAAAAGGGTGTGAGGCTCCAAAGCTGTGGGCTCGCATCTCAGTTCTCTCACTTGGTGATGTCAGGCAGACTAGTTACCCTCTCTGAGCCTCCTCTCCTAGCTTGCAAAATGAGGAAGAAAATAGTACGTGCCTCACAGGACTGTAAGGAGGATGAGATGATCTGTGCAAAGTGCTGCTCGGCAGGCCTGGCACTGCGGCTCAGTGGAATGACTTCCATTCTCTCTGTAACCATAAGGTCTGAGTTCAAATGATCACACTACAAGTCTTTAATGTCCAAATAAAGGGAAAGGAGGAGAAGGTCCCAAGGGAAGGTAGGCAGAAGCACCCAGGGGAGACGAACCCATTCTTTGGCTGCTCTGGGAGTTGCTTCTGTGAGTTTACTCGTCCCTAAGACCCAGATATGAGGCCTGCTGTGTAACCAGGAAATGGGCTACCCAGCCACCCAACCCTTGGCAGAAGCTGAAAGGGTTGCGCCTTCAAGACCCAAAGAAGTCCTTAGCATCTGAGCTCCTCATCGTGGTGGTGGGCACCTCCTCAATGTGTGCCTCCTAGAAAAGCTCTCCTGGCCACCCCATCCCCCCACGCACTGCCTTTTTGTCTCTCAAGGGTTGGGTTGAAACTCACTGTTTGTTGTGACCCTGTGATTGAGCTTTCCAGGGTTTGTCTGGGGGAAGGCCTGGCTCCTTCTTTAGGACTCGCCCTTCGAAAAATCTCTGGCCTCAGCTCTGCCTGTTGTGGAAGGATCTCTGCCTTGAGAGAGGGAGGGAGCCCAGAGCACTGGAACCAGACACACCTGCTCTCCCTCCTTTTGCTTTACCACTTGTCAGCTCATGATCTCAGGCTTGTGGTTTTCCCTCTCGGAGGAGTCTGAACACATGTTAGCCTGTTTGACTCCTTTCTCCTCCTGTTGTGTTTGATCATGGAGCAGGGTGACTTCCTCATGACTGGGAAAAAGAGCTGNCACACTCCTGCCTCCCACCCTCTCTTTGTTGCTACATCACCCATGGTCCCACTCTCCACCTTGATTCTGGGATCATGCAGAAGCCAGACCAGAGAGTGGCCCTGGGCCTCAGTCCTCTCAACCTAATGACAGCTGCAAAGAGCCAAGCCTGGAGCACTAGCTTCCCACAAACACCAGCTTATTCTAACTTGAACCCCAGGAACAAAATGTGCAGGAGTGACTGGGCACACACCTGAACACATGTGTGTGTCCAGGGTGGTTTCTCAGCTTTGGAATATCTAGACACCAGGTTCTTCTTGGTGTTTGAAGTTCAGCCCATCCAATCCCTTCATTGTATAAATAATTTTATATTTATTTTGGTTAATAGGAATCTTTACCTGAAAAGTGGGACATCAGAAATATGTGGGCAGACCTCATGGCCACCCAGGAGGAGAGATACCTGCTTATCCTGACCTCCTCCCCTCCATTCCCCGCCCCCCTTCCGTGTTCTAGAACCTTGTCCTTAAAGGGAGCTCCTCTCCTTTCCTCACATGCTTTATTAGAAGTGAAACAAGCAGAAGGCGTTGTTGAGGAAGCAGAGATCCTTTTCATTGTCTGGGACCCCCACCTGTCATTCCCTGCCCTGCCACCATGTGGCTCAGGCTACCACAGCAGGCCATACTCTATGACACACCTTTGTACCTTCTGTCTCTTTTTTCTTATAGCATTGCAACAACCTTCGGAGCATGGTATTATTATTCTACTTTGCAAGTGAGAAGACCGAGGCTCAGAGAAGCCCAGCAGCTTGTCCTCAGCGCTCAGCCGGCACCCAGCAGCAGTGGGATGGGAACCTCTGTCTTCCAATCCCCCCTCCACCCCCACCAAGTGTGTGCTTTCAACCAGCAGGCTGCAGACAACTGTGGGGTGAATACAGTGTCCTATGACTCTCCAGCTTCCTCTGGGCCACAGAGCTGCCCGGGAGGAAGCCTGCCTCTCCCCCTCTGCCCTCTCTCCACACTCCAGAAGCACTCAGCCTGAGCTGCTGAGTGTGGCAGGTGCTTATGAAATGGCTCTGACATCCCAGGAGCTCTCAGAGGGGCCAGCCTGTGGGTGTCTGCAGAATCCAGAGCCTCACCCGACTCCCTACCTCCAGAAGGGCTCCTGCCCCAGGACTGCTGGCTCCCACTCAGTGAATGGCCCCAGAACCCCGACTCCCAGCTGTCAGCACCTGCGATCCTTACTCAGGAGCTAAGCTCTGGCACTTCCCAGGCCTGCACGGGGCCAAGATTCCCTTCCAGAGAAATACTTCATCTATCTTCCAGCCTGGGGCCTGTCCCCTGTCCAGTGTCCTCATAGTTCAGATTCCTGTGACTACAAAGGGGCTGGCACCCATGAGCAAGACTCCTGGCAGCTTCTATGACACAGGTGATACCTTTTCCATGAATACCCGGCTCTCAACTCCTTTTGGCCATTACAGGATTACAAGGAATCCCCCCACCAAATTCTGGTGGCCTCTGATCCAACCCAGATAGTCCAGGAGTGATCTGTGATAGAGCACTTGGTTTTCCATCCCAGACAAAGGCCTGGGGTATGGTCAAAAACTTGGGGACAAGGATCTAGAGTTGGACAGAAAGAGAACCAAGGAATGTTGGCACAAATGAAGCAGGAGCTGGGGATCCTACATTTACGGGGGGTTCTCATTTTAGACAGGGTTACTCTCTAAAATCAGTGCACGAGGGAAGACTGGACATGGTCAAGATCCCCTTGATGCCTCCTGCTGAAGGTACCACCATGTTGGAGATCTGTCAGACTCTCATTTAGTGTTGGCAGCATGGGAGCAGATGGGACTTTGGCTGAGTGTGCACCAAGGTGACTGGCTTATATTTAGGGACATGTTGGGTGAAAAGTGTGTACTTTGAGCACTAGACTCATGCTCACAAGTGACTCAGGCAGATGCATGCCTTCTGGTGCCCAGGGCGTATGCTCCCTAAACAGGCAGCTGGCCCAGTGCCCCCACAACTGCCCCTAAACCAACATGATGTGATTCCACAGTGCTCTGCTAAGCCTTTCATGCATGTGTCTTGTTAGGCAGAGCAGCAGGCCCAGGGTGAACAACACTGAGAAGCTGAGAGGCCACTCCAGAGGCTTGACGCCTGTGCGCCTCGGCTACTTTCACTTTGCTTTTCAGGAAGTTGCTCATTTTGAGGAGTTCCCTGTTACTGTCTCCTCACGACGTCACCTCTGGAGACAGCCAAGCTCGGGGCCACTTTCTGGTACAAAACTATGAGGTTTCTCTAGCACAACCATATTTTTAGGGCCTCGTCCCTCCCCCTCCCCCTACCACTCCTGCACTGAGAGGTATCATTTGGTAAGACGCCTACACACTATAGGCAGGTGTCTTCTTGCTGTTCAGGCACAAAGGGTGAAAGGTGTGAGTCTCTGGTGTGGTTGTAGCTGATGGAGTTACACTCACACACCTGGGTGTGAGGTGGAAAGAATGGGGGGGGGTGCTTTCGTTCGGTGGTGGAGTAATAATAGGGCCAGGAGCTGATTAGGCCCAAAAGACTTCCTCTGAGAGAGCGAAGGTAACCCAGCGCGCTAAGGAAGCTGTCCTATAAAACAGCTAGTATCAGGGAGAGGACATCAAATCGTGCCTAGGCTGCAATAATTTAAAAAGTCTTTCTCCAAATGACTGACATTCCCTAAAATCCACTGGACAACGCAGGTAACTGATGTTTTGCAAATACCTATCCAGGTTTCCCCTGCTCTCTGAAAGCAGAACCTTCCCACGAAAACTTTCTAAGCCTGGCGGAAAGCAACGAAGCAATTATGGTTTCATAAAAGCAAAAACCCTCTTTGAGTATCTTTAGGTTAGGAAAAACAGGTTAGGAAAAAATTTTACAGGCCTTTTGTAAAAGTGAGGCGGCATAACGTGAACTTTTGAAAAGTGGGGGATCCTTATACCAGCATTTACAGAGTTGGAGCCCTGCACTGGGCTCTCTGCTGTCAGCATGGAGCCCGCGTTAGATCCTCTGTCTCTCTGTCTCTGTCTCTCTCTCTCTCTGTCCCTCGCCTGCTCATACTCACTCACTCTCTCTCTCTCTCTCTCAAGATAAATAAAGAAAATCTTTAAAAAATTAATTATTTCTTATAACAAAGGCAGTGCAATGGTTGTTTTGAGAAAGCTAACAGCCCAAGAAACAGATGACCAAGAAAGTGAAAGTCCCCCATAATCCTGCTGTACTGGAAGGAAACACTTAACCGTTTAGGGTATTGTACCAGGGTTTTAGTCAATCAATTACTTCTATAGTACAGGCACATGCAGGAGGGGAAGCACATGCTTTAAGCTGCCTCTCCGCTGCCCTATCTGCAGAGCACCTTGCCAGGGTTCTCAAAGACAAAGCACCTCTGTCCACCTGGTGGCACACCTGCGTTTCCTGGGAGGAGGGAGCCCAGCTCCGGGCTGACTTCTAGTTCAGTAGCAGCCATCTCACCCCCGCCTCCTCCCCCAGGCACCTCTCACTGCCAACTGGGATGGCATCTGGGTCCTTCCCCAGGACCCCTGGGGGGGCAGGCACCTCTCCACGCACCCCAAGTCTGCCCTGTCCTCAAGGCTCGTCAGATTCTCAACCTCACCCTCACTCATAAATGTCTCTGTCCACTGTTCTCTAGTAGAAAGTGGGCTGGATTGGAGGTTAGGGCTGGGTCGAGAGAACCCTGGAGTTCCTTGAACCCTCATGCCATCCAAAGCATTTGAATGCTTGTAAGTCTTTCGTCATGAGGGTAAATGACTCACGGTTATGCAGCTAGTTGCCTGGAGAAGTGGAGCTGAAAGCCAGTCCTGGCTGTTGGAGAATCAGGAGACCTTGCGTGGGGTCCTTACTGTGGGGCGAACAGCTATGTGAAAGCTGCTTCACCTCCCTGGACCAAGTGTCCCCATCTGTAAAGCAAGGAGGCTGGTGCTCAGCTGTGACCGCGCATCAAAGCACCCCAGAAGCTTTAACAGACTGATGTGTGGGCTCCGCCTGGGGATTCTGACCGAAGGCTGGCGTCTGAGTGTGTTGCCTTCTGTGGGTCTGCTGCAGCACCTTGGGTCCTTTATTTCCTCTCCCTATGTCTGGTTTCCCAGACTCAAAGTGCTTCTAAAAGGGTGTGAGGCTCCAAAGCTGTGGGCTCGCATCTCAGTTCTCTCACTTGGTGATGTCAGGCAGACTAGTTACCCTCTCTGAGCCTCCTCTCCTAGCTTGCAAAATGAGGAAGAAAATAGTACGTGCCTCACAGGACTGTAAGGAGGATGAGATGATCTGTGCAAAGTGCTGCTCGGCAGGCCTGGCACTGCGGCTCAGTGGAATGACTTCCATTCTCTCTGTAACCATAAGGTCTGAGTTCAAATGATCACACTACAAGTCTTTAATGTCCAAATAAAGGGAAAGGAGGAGAAGGTCCCAAGGGAAGGTAGGCAGAAGCACCCAGGGGAGACGAACCCATTCTTTGGCTGCTCTGGGAGTTGCTTCTGTGAGTTTACTCGTCCCTAAGACCCAGATATGAGGCCTGCTGTGTAACCAGGAAATGGGCTACCCAGCCACCCAACCCTTGGCAGAAGCTGAAAGGGTTGCGCCTTCAAGACCCAAAGAAGTCCTTAGCATCTGAGCTCCTCATCGTGGTGGTGGGCACCTCCTCAATGTGTGCCTCCTAGAAAAGCTCTCCTGGCCACCCCATCCCCCCACGCACTGCCTTTTTGTCTCTCAAGGGTTGGGTTGAAACTCACTGTTTGTTGTGACCCTGTGATTGAGCTTTCCAGGGTTTGTCTGGGGGAAGGCCTGGCTCCTTCTTTAGGACTCGCCCTTCGAAAAATCTCTGGCCTCAGCTCTGCCTGTTGTGGAAGGATCTCTGCCTTGAGAGAGGGAGGGAGCCCAGAGCACTGGAACCAGACACACCTGCTCTCCCTCCTTTTGCTTTACCACTTGTCAGCTCATGATCTCAGGCTTGTGGTTTTCCCTCTCGGAGGAGTCTGAACACATGTTAGCCTGTTTGACTCCTTTCTCCTCCTGTTGTGTTTGATCATGGAGCAGGGTGACTTCCTCATGACTGGGAAAAAGAGCTGAGGAGGCAAATGGGTCAGGGCTGGAGTTTAATCTCTGGGCCTCCCAGCCTGGGACCTTGGAAATAGTGTGGCACACAGAGTCTGCAAGCCTGACCGCGGGCCCGGCCCAGCCCCCAGCTGACTGCTAACTCGGGCAAATCAACAGCTTCTTGCCACCTCATTTACACAGCTGTGCTATAGCGTAGTTGCTCTAAATCAGTCATTCCCAAAGTGAATTAGTTGGTACACTGGTTTTACAAGCTGTTTCTCAAAAAAAAAAGTCTCAAAGGTCAAATAAGTTTGAGGTATATTGTAAACTCCACTCCCCAATTAGCACATCGTAATATACACATCAATCTATTAAAGGCACCAAGAGAACCAGTAACAAAGAGGCCAGTTTGGCTTTGTTCAATTCACTTTTTCCTAAACTCTTTTGACCATAAAAATTTTCAATCCTATTAACATCCTAGAGCACTCGTGGTTGGAGAAAACCACATGAGAAATGATGGTTTAATCCAGAGCTGGGCTTCTCAAACTTGAAAGTTCATTTAAAACACCTTGTTGATCTGCTGACTCTAACTCAGCAGGTCTGGTGGGGCTTGAAGCCAGCAAGCTCCCAGGTGATGCATACCACCTAGGATATCCCAGAGGGCAGAGTCCCAAGGATTTTTCAGCTTCAACATTGGAAACTGCAGAAATGGAGACTCAGGAACCCTGGACTGATACTTAGGTTAGGGTCCTGGCCCCACCACTTGGTGACGAGGTGACCTTGAACAAATCTCTCTACCAAACAGAGCATTTATTTTCTCATCTGTGAAGTTTATTTTTTATTTTTATTTTGCTTTTATTTATTTTTGAGAGAGAGAGAGAGGCAGTATGAGTGGGGGAGGAACAGAGAGAGAGAGAGGGAGACACAGAATCTGAAGCAGGCTCCAGGCTCTGAGCTGTCAGTACAGAGCCCGACACAGGGCTTGAACTCATGAACCTCGAGATCATGACCTGAGCCAAAGTCGGTTGCTTAACCGGCTGAGCCACTCAGTCACCCCTCATCTGTGAAGTTTCAAAGAGTACCAGCCCCATAGAATTGTTTGATGATTAAATAAGACCACTCAAATAATACCTGTAGTGCCAGACCTAACCCATGATAGGAGCACACTACACACTGGCCGTCGTTCATTATATAGAGTCTATGTGTCTGTCAGGCTCCCACCCATAGGCTACTACCATGTTCACTTGCAAGGCTGCTTGCTGCCCCCACACCTCTTTCCTCCCATCATGATGGCACTGCCATCTCTTTTATGGAGCTTTACTTGACCTTTCTTCTCTAGCACATTCTTGTAACTTCTCCTGCTTCCAGGGCATCAGAGGAGCTGAGAGACAATGGTTCTTCTCTGGTGATTCTAGACAAACTGTGCCAGCAGCCCTAGGGGTAGCACAGCCCATATTTTTCCTGACCCTGTCACAAGGGGTCCTCATTGATGGATGGAGTATGATCCCACCACATTATCCTGGGCATGGGCCCTGCTGACTGTCTGGGAGTTTGTATGTCATACGCAGCGACTGTGAGAGTATAATCCTCATCATACTCACCTCTGTGTCCCTTGAGAAGTGCTTTTGCAACTGAATCACATTACAGCCTTCCTATAAATATGTTCACGTGCACCAGCAAGGATCATGTTTGGGCTCTATTAAGCTCTCTTCTTGTGTGTCAACAGTGGATTAAGACTACATTGCCCTGGTTGCCCAGATTTTGCCCCATCAGAAAACTAAGGAAGGAAGAGGCACCATTTTTGATCGCCTTTCAGTGTTCGGCTCCTGATGTACATCCTCATTTAAGCTTCGCAGCAACCCCAAATGGTTGTGTTCTTATCAGGCTCAGAGGGGCTAAGTAATTTGCCCAGAGACACACAGCTAGTAAATAGGGATGCCTAGTAAGTAGGGAAGCTGGGATCAGAGTTCAGGATCATTCGACTTTATTTCCACTATGCTTTTTCTGCTCCCAATGACTGCCTACAGCTTCCAAGTTTTACCTGTTATTGGAACACATGGAAAGAAAAGAAATCCTCTCTCCATTTGATCCTTGTCTTAAGTCAAGTTATATATCTGGACCAATGTAACCCTAGTGACCGTGCTGTACTATACAACCATGTGGGCAGAAGTGGGGGCAGAGGAAAGAAGGTGAACCCATGCCTAGAACAGGGTGACAGGCAAGATCCACTCTAGTGGGCCAGCCTATGAAATACCCCTTATTAGGGGCAGTAACTGGAAAGGATGGCATTTAAAAGGCAGATGAGAAGGGAAACCTCTCCTTGAACAGATCTAGGCACCATGCAAGTCATCTTCTGATCCTGGTATGGGTCAGAACAGCCAGCTACTCTGCCTGCAGTGGCCTTGATCTTCTGGAGTCTTGTCTCCCTGGAGGGTCCCAGAAGTTGGGTAAACCACATTCTCATTCCCTACCTCATGTTTAGAGGTGAGGTCACAGAGACTGGTGCGTGCAGAGGTGTGTCAGGTTGACCACACACAGTTGCACATGTCTGTTTGCTTCTGGACCTCCGGATCCCTGCCACACTGTGTCTTATACTTTATTTCTCTGCCCTTCAATTTTTCCAGGGATGGAAGGGTGAGTAAGCATATGGCCCATGTCCTGGGCCCAGGTGAAAAACCATTGAAACGAAGACTTTCTGGAAGGTCCCTGGAGTTACAGGGTAAACTAGATAAAGTGCAAGCTGTTTGTCAACCATTCCTCCAGACTCCTGAAAATTGACTTGGAGAGCCTCTCTGACCTCCATTGCCAACAGGGCATCGAGATGCACAAACACCATTCAAAGCTGACAGCTACTAAGTTGACAATTGTCCTCTCCACTGTGCAAATGTAGTATGCCTAATTAATAACCTGGGATGCCCTGTCTGCTCTTCGCTCAGGGAGCTCAGCGCCTTTTTCTCGGTAACCACTGCCAGCTGATTTTTAATTATCTTTCGGACTGTTGCCTCTTGGAACTGTGGAAAGAAAGTGCTCACCCCAGCTGGGCTGGGGCCAGGCCTGTTGGAGAACAATGTCCTCCTCCGAGTCCATTCTGTTTATCTCTTAGCTGGAATGCCAACCCTCAGACAGGAGAGGACTGTGCTCCTGCAAACCAAGAAGGAGAGAGAGAGTCTGGTGCCTTCTTTGTGCTTCTATAGGCTGCAGAGCTGGGAGGATTCAAGATACTGACCTCTTTTTAAGCTCTTAAAACTTTGTTTCTGGGACTGCCTCATTAAACAAGGCAACTGAGGGCTTTTGTTGTTTTTTAAAATCAACACCTTTTTGTTTTTTCTTTAATGCATTGGCTCAGTCAAGCCTTGCAGCTGTGGGATGCAGATATATTTGCTACCCCCATTTTACAGGGGAGGGGACTGAGGCTCAGAGAGGGTAAGCCTCCTCCCCGCCTCCTACCTGAGATTGCACAGTGGCAAGAAGACAGTGCTGGGATTCAAGCCCAGGCCGTCAGGTTCCGGATGCCCTTTCTCTATGACCTCTTCCTCTATCCTTGGAACTGTGAGTATGCTCAGTTCTGTGGCCCTGGAAACAGGTATGAGGAAAACAGCTCAAACATCAAGCATCTGGTTTATAACTTTGACCTACTCCATCCCAGCAGCCTATATGCACCTGCTGCTGAATAATAGAAGGGCTGTGTGAGGTCAAGGTGCCATATCCTCCCCACCGCAGTGAGAGTGAGGTCCAGGGGCTCAGTAGACACTGAGTAGGCACAGACAGGTGTCTGTTTCCAGGACCGGGTGGCTAAACTCCTGGGTTTACAGGCTCCTGCATGTTCGCTAGCCAGTTCCACTGGATGTTTTAGGAAAGAGATGGCTCATTCTGTCTTCATCTGGAGATAAGAATCTGGGATGCTGCAAAGAGGGAAGGGGTGAGGCATGGGGCAGGATGGGAGCAAGGAACTCTGGACAGAAGACTTTCCTGTCTTCTGCTGTTCATTGTTTTCCCACTGCCCCGATCCCAGGGTCTGCAACCTTTCCCCCTTACCTTTTCTTTGACCTTCCTCTCTGGCATGTTTTGAAACCACAAAGCTTCACAAAGGCTTTTCCTTCTCCTCTGCTCTGCCATCACCCCCACCCACGATTTCTGCCAAACTGTAAAAGTCAGTTACGCCAGCAGTCCTGAGTCCGTGCTTCTTTGGGGGAATGCAGAGAGAGAGATGTGCCATGTGTGAGGTGAAGCCACATGGAGAGCAGATGGCGGCTACAGGGGACAGACTTATGAGGCTGTTGATCAAGAATTCACTGGAAACAAGCGGGACTGAGAGAAATGTAAATGCAGAATTCTCAGGGATTGGGCAAGAGGGATGAAAGAGGGCCTGGAATTCTGACCACCAGTGGGATGGGAGAGGTTGGCGGTTGTTCTGGACTTTGGAGGGAAAGGTGAGCCAGAGGACTCAGGGTTAGGAGGCAGCTCTTGGGGATCCAGGTTCAACTCAGCTCCTCTCTCCCCACAGAACTACGAGGCATGTAGCACACAACTGATTCCCAATAAATCCCTAATAACTATGTCTTGTAGGATCCATTCAGAACCAGAATACTACATAATATGCTTGGGGAACTCCTAGGCTACAAAGCAAAATCAAACTACGCATTGGGGATCTTACAGGGATGTGGCCTTCTGTACAGTCCCTCCTGGCTCTGTGGAATTTCTTTCTTTTTCTCTTGCCCTAAAAGAATTCTCACTAGTGATTCAATTTGAAAATTTTGTTTTCCCCAGATGATCGTTTCTTACAATCTAGAATTCTCATCAAGCAAGTCATCTTTTATTTCTTCTGTTTCTTTAAGGCTCATTCTATTATTTTCCACATCCTGGACTTGAGATTTCCTGCTTACCCTCTTCCTCTCTTAACAGCTTTATTGAGATATGATTTACCTACCACAAAATTCAGCTTTTTAAAGCACACATTTCAGTGGTTTTTCAGACTATTTAGAATGGTGCAACCATCACCACTATATAAATCCGAAACATTTTCATTGGCCCAAAAGGAAAGGCCGTCAATCCTCATTAGCAGTCACTCACCGTCTCTCATCCCCTAAGCTCCCAGAAACCACTAACCTACTTTCTGTTGCTATGGATTTGCTTATTTGGGACATTTGACATAAGTCAAATCATCCATGTTGTAACATGGACTGGTACTTCCTTTTTTATTGTTGAATGAATAATATTCTACTGTGTAGATATACCACTTTTGTTTATCCATTCGTCAGCTGATGGGCATTTGGGTTGTTCTCACTCATTAATTATTAGGAATAATGCTGCTATGAACATGTGTGGAAAAGTTAAAAACATTTTAATGTTTATTTTACTTTTAAGAGAGAGAGAGACAGCACGAGTGGGATGGGGCAGAGAGGGAGGGAGACACAGAAACCGAAGCAGGCTCCAAGCTCTAAGCTGTTAGCAAAGACCCCAACACAGGGCTCAAACCCACGGACTGGGGGATGATGACCTGAGCCGAAGTCAGACGTTTAATCGGCTGAGCCACCCAGGTGTCCCCACGCATGGAAAAGTTTTTATGTGGTTGTACTTTTTTTTTTTCTTGCAGGTAGATACTTAGGAGTAGAATTGCCAGATCACATGGTAACTCGATGTTTCACATTTCGAGAACCTGCCAGACTGTTTCCCAAAGTAGCTACACCATTTACATTCCTACCAGCAGCGCAGGACAGTTCTGATTATCTCCACATCTTCATCAACGCTTGTTATTGTCTGGCTTTTCCATTTGAGCTCCCAATCTCCTTCAAAAGTTGCTTCCCTCTTGTGTACTCCTTTTTTGGCCTTTTGACAAAAGGATTGTCACACAAACTAGTCATTGAACATTTTTCACCTGAGATCAATGTCAACACGTCTAACTTTCATTTATATGACTGCGATTCCTGTTTGCTCCAGCCATGCACAGACTCAGACTACTTCAGAACGGAGTTCCCTCAACCCTGGTGGAAAAGAGAATGATATGGAACATGCTTCTTCTCTGGGCTGCTTGAGAAGCTACATGCAGAAGATGGGTGTGTTCCCTGTCCCTTTAAGAGATTTTAAGGACAATCGCTGATTATATAGTACTAACTAGTCCTCTCAGAGATCGTGCAAAAATAACCAGTATCACACAACATATTATGGTCCTGTCATTTCATTTGCCTTCTTAAGGAAACCCAGGGACAACCATTATGAGTCTGTCCATTTTCTGAACAAGATCACCCAGGTAACAAACGGTAGAGCAGAACCTCCAACTCAGGCTAGGCTGTGCTCTTCTCTAACCTGCAGGCTGTTCCCAGGATCTCTCCGTCTTGTCACCGTTGTGTCAGGAACTTCAAAGGGACTCTTCCCTATACTTCATATTTCCTGCTGGTAAGTTGGACACCTGGAGCCTCAGCCCTTTGCGTGACTGACTTGAGCTTCCAGGGCTGCGTGGGGCTGTTTTGGCAACAACTGGGCTTCTGGATTTTGCTTTTGCTGTTTTCTTTTCCACTTCATTGTTTTCATAGGATGTCTGCCTTCCCAAAATAGCACCGGGGCATTCCAGGTAAACTCAACATCCGACCAAAATCCCCATTCAGCAGCAAGTCCAGCTTGTCACTGTTTTCTTCCCTTCCTTAATCACTGTGGCTCTGGAGGAGTAAGTCTGGAGTTCACTATGGAGCCTGGACAGAGAGGGAAGTGGGGGGAGGGGAAGAGCTGGCTGCATTCTCTTGGAAGCTGGCCAGCCCCCACTCCAGACTTCTACCCTAACGCTAGAGGGCGGCCATGCCCCTGGCCTCGGGAAATGGGATGAGGAATGGAGGAAAGAATTGGGCAGGCTTGTGTGGCCTGTATCCTTTTACGCAGAGAAAGGAAACTACCACTGTGGACCCAGATTCTTCTCTGATTCCTGGAGGCGGCATGGTCTAATGGAAGAATACTGGGTTTGGATGAAGACAGAGCTGAATCCTGGTTCTGGGGTTTACCAGCAGCTGTTAGGCATAAAGCAACTATAAGCTGTATTAGCAACTCCTTTACCACTCTGAGTCTCTACTTCCTCATCAGTAAAAATGATAATCGTGCCCACCATGAACAGTAAAGACTGATGGGTGCAAAACCTCAATAGGTCCAGGCATCTAGTAGATATTCAATAAATACAGATTAGTTTTTACCTACTTAAATGTTCAGGAACAAATTTTAGCAAATTTCAAGTATACAATACCATATTATTAACAATAGCCACCATGTTGGATATTAGATCCTCAAAACTTACTCATAACTAAAAAATTTACCAACATCTTCCCNAGAAGGTCCTAGAGGCCAGTTTAGAGAAGTGAAAAATAGCACAGAATTTCATCAGACAGGCAGGGAGAGCAGTCTGCAACTTTGCTTGCTCGTTTATGCAGCCCTACTATAATTTCCTGCAACCATCCTCTCCCTGCCTCCAGCACTTCCTAAAAATGAAATCTAAAAATTGTTTATCTAAGTTTAAATAGCTGCAAAGGGTGTGATTTCTGGCATATTGTAAATATTGACATTTAAAACTAACTGTTACACCACACTTTTAAATTTATCCAATGAAATATGACATCCAGTGACTATAGCATCTGTGATTTCATACCCACTATGATCCATTTCAAAAAGTATGAAAAATCTAATTTAGCATTCAAAAGCTCTATGTGCTTTTGTCTCCTTGAACATTTGTTACAATTCCTACGTCCTCTACAGAGCTCTGTCCCGATTTATTTTTAATGCTTCAAAGTATTTTATTGATTACATTGAAGTAAGTGGAGAAAGCCTTGTTAGCACTCAATAATTTTTCTAGTTGCTCCCATACAACTCTCACTTAAGAGTATGCATTCTTTGATGAAAGCAGAAGGAAAGAAGAACAAAATTGTTAAAGGAAAATTGTTATCACTTCCACCACCAGTGCAGGAGTGCAGCAGACCCTGTGGGTGTGGACCCCTCCAGGGAATTAATTGTTCCCCGTGTTGGGTACACCTTCTTTTGTAAAGTGGAGACAGTCCTCGTGTGTGAGTTTTCTTCTTCCCAGGCAACTCCGTTTTACGAAAGAGGAAGTTGAGGTTCTGGAAAGTGGTATCCTGATTACCATTTTTGCCTGATCACCTTCTGGAATGTCCAGTGTATCCCAGTTAGTGGACAGCTAAGTTCAAATCTGAAATCAGCTTTGCCACTTACTGGGGTGAGGGAACCCTAAGCTAGTTATCAAGCCTATGTTTCCCCAGATGATTGTCAGACTAAAATGAAGCTGAGAGAAATTAGGCTACAAAGTAGAGTCTTAATAAATAACGTATGTTCTCAGGGG